>NC_136944.1:10296682-10396682 GCF_949987615.1 Pollachius pollachius
TACAAAGCTTACACATTATAGCCTAATAAACGGTGGTGTCGGAGGCATTGCTAAATGCATTTGGATTTCTTTCAAAATTTTCAACAACAATATTTCTCCAGGTTATATCTGCGCAGCACCGACAAAGAATATAACCTGCTCATATAAATGGCACGTTTGAAACGTGTGGTTATCATATCCAAATATCTATCGAGGATGAAATGGAGAGGCGGATGCCTCGTGAGCCAACCATCCTATGACATTTAATCACGGGCTTGATTTTGGAGCTAAATTATATCTCTGGTCTCTTCCGTGCTGTTGCTAGGGAGGCATGGAGTATGCGCCGTGTGACCGTGGTTGAAGGGCATAATGAAAAGCGGGAATAACACTAGGAAATGGCAGTGTATCGTCCCTATCGGACACGGGCGAGGCATCAGTTGCGTCCTGTAACGATATCGAGACCCAAAGTCAGGAAATCGGCAATATTAGGGCGAAACGTACCTAGTTTATGGCTATTACCATATATGGAGTGGCTGCGATAGCTCGTGCCTGCGTGCGATAGGCTGGCGGCTGCCGCGCTGCAAAAGGTTTCTCTTTAACCCTTCTGTTGCTGAATTTCTGTTTATTATTTCATTATCTTTTTTGTAGCCTATGTTGGATTGACGACATACGCTAACATTTCAACAGCTTCCGTTGAAGGGCATTTTAAGGACAAATGATTGTGAACAGACCCAAATGGTCGGCGCAAATGGGTGTTGTCTGTTTGCTTGTCTGAAAATAGGCCTATAGTGGATTAACCATTGATGACCATAATTAGGCTACAACACGTATGGCTCGTCGGTTCTTAGGCTCATATTTAGATAAAGGACTGTTTTTGTAACGAGAGCCGAGCAAAACACCTGTGCTGGTAAACTCAGTCAATATATTGGTTTAATAAAATACATTATTGTAGTCTTTGCCTTAACAGTATACCTCATACTTTTGCCTTCAATAGAATGGAATGGAATCTTGCCTTAAATGGAAAACCTTCATTTTCCATTTAAGCGTTACCGCAGGTGAGTAGCCGTGAAGGCATCGCCCGCTACTGCACAACAGACTGATTTCAGTTGAAGGTGCCCGGAGGACACTTGTTTGAAGATATGAGTGTGACCTATATTTGCATTGCGAGGTTATGCTACCAGGCCGACATAAGCTTCCCTCTATACACATTTCGAGCAGGAGTCCTCAAGGGGGTTACATAGCAGGGAAAATGAGGCACCCACAAGGGTGTAACGCAAATATTATATGCATTTGTTTCAAGTGTAAAGTGTCCAGGGGTGGTGTCAATTACGTTCTGGTCTGCTGGCTTTGTAACTGGTGTCACATCTCAACCAGTCTGGAAGAAAATATCCAAATTAAAAAGCTGAAGTAGTTCCCTACAAACGTTATTGTGCTCGGAGCCTAAATATTACAATCATGTCAGGCCTATGTCTGTCTACATCTAAACTTTTGGTAGGCTATAAAATACTATGAGACGGCGGTCGAAAGGCTACATTGCTAAGCAAATAGACCAGATCACTATGTTACCCCTTAACATATTTGCATTAGCTTCCCTAGCGATAACCTGCATAAAAAAACAACTTTCTACAATTGGGTTGAAACTTGAGAATTATAATGGAGGCTACATCGGCAACATCAAGGGGTTTAGCATAGCAGTGTATATTTAGATCGGACAGCAACGTCCTGTATGTATTTATTCGCAATTACATTGAACACTGCCGTTATAATTAGCCTACAAATGGATTTTACATTTCCAGCGGTTACTCCGTCCAGTCGAACCCCGCTGTCCAACAGTGACCAGCAAGGATGTGCAATGTTTTCACCTCCCCCTCGTGCTGACGTCACGCGCCCCACTGAACCTTTTGCGCTGAGCGACTCCGTGCAGTTACAGTGAGTGTCTTTCTGCTTGCAGCCAGGAGCACCCGGAGTGTGCGAAAGACTGAGGCTATAGTCTGTATGTGTGTGACACGGAGAGAGAGACAGAAAGAGCGGGTAAAAGCGAGGCAGAGAGAAGAGGAGAGGAGGAGGGAATACAGCGGGGTCTAATAGTAGCTGGAAAACTACCAAGCCTGTGGACGCATCGAGTGAAGGCATCGACAGAACGTAGCCAACATTTCACTCTCCGTTCGCTGCAGCCGGATTCAAACGAGAATGGAGCTACCTGCGGCCGGAGAGCACGTCTTTGCGGTAGAGGGAATCGAAAAGAAGCGCATTCGCAAGGTATGTAGACGGCGCGAAACATTAAGCGAGATCCGTTTGGATTTTTGTTTAGCTATGAATAAGCCTTACAATTTTTTCTTGCCCTCCCCCATAGGGCAAAATAGAGTACCTGGTCAAGTGGCGAGGTTGGTCTCCGAAGTAAGTCTAAATATACTATATGCCAATATTACACTCTTAACAAGTAGACGCTGTATTTGAAGGGGAATGCTGTTATATTTTGCAGCAGTTATGCTATGGTCTTAACGCCTATCATGGAGGTTGTGCGCGCACTGGTGTTTTGGCTGGAAAGAGCGGTTGGTATGCGTTTCAGTGTATCCACGGATGCCTTCACTAATTTATGCGAGGGAAGGGGGTAGACACAGCCATGTAATCCTGTTTTAATTATTTCTGCCCTGCCAGCGAATTTGCGAGACAGTAGTGCTAAAATGGCCGACTGTAGAACTCGATGCTACAAGACACTTGTTTCCATGCCGTTTGGAGCGTAGCAGACTCAATTTGATATTTTCTTACGTTCGTCCGTGCAGTGTAGTCTACTCGGGACGTGCCCATCGTGTGCAGAGCTAGGATGTAGCAGCCATTTGATGCTTATTTTGTGAGCATCATCTCCATCATCCAATATTTTGAAGAGGTATCCCATTACATATATGCATATTACCCGACTTAAATATGGAGTCCACGCGCACCTGACCATTCCACCTCGCGCGCTAAGGGTCAAAATAAGCTATAGTAACCTAATTACGTGGGCCTGCCCGACAGCCTATCTAGAACAGACAAGCGCGTATAAGCCCCAAATAAGCATTGTTGAACACGTATATTTATATTTTCCAATTTTTTTACAGATACAACACGTGGGAACCTGAGGAAAACATCCTTGACCCGCGCCTACTCGTCGCGTTCCAAAGCAGGTGAGACTTTGGACATGGCAGCTGAGCGTAGTTCTGCCATGGCCTTATATGGGCATGGGGGGCATGGCCACGCTGTAGTAACGCTGTTGTTGAGATCCATCAACGCAATGGATATTCCCTCGACAATGGTTGCAAAGCTAGTTGTGAGTTACGGAATGGTTGTGGAATGGCATAACACACGATAAGTGTACTATTAGAATCAAACATTTTTAGTTTTTTAAGGCTACTATAACCCAATGTCACACATGTGGACAATGACACTCTAAATTCCACATTCAAAACAAAACTACAGTTATTAGCAATTAGCTATCCAAAACGATGGAAAGGGTCAAATTCCTGCCAGTAGATTGTCCCTAACACCGCTGAGTCACAACCAATACTTTATATTGCTGTTAAATGGATATGCTGAATAAGCCCTGCACATTATCCCTGCGGTGGTGGACTACAACGCTACACAGTCTATAGGGGGCCCAGGAGACCACCCTCCCAGCAGACATCAGGGTTTGGGAGAAGAGAAAAAAAATCTCATTGACATCCAGTGTTCGCTAACATTTCCAGTGCACTGCCCCCGTATTCCCTATTCCCACAGCAGACCGCCTGCACGTGCGTTTTGGGGAGGGGGGGTGGGGGGGAGGTAGCACTGATGGTCATGGAGGAGTGATCTGCGCTGTGTGTGTGCGTGTGTATTTGTGTGTGTGGACTTTGCACAGCTCCCCAAAGGCATGGGGGAGGGTAGCGGACGGTGAGAGGGGAAGGCTGTAATTGCCAAATCTTCTGTAAATAGGGGGTCGCCCCATTGGCTGTTCCCGTCTGTGAAATCGCTCATGTTTTGCCCATTGTGATCGGAGTGGTTGTTTGTGTTCAATTTGTGTGAGATCTGATATAGCGATTCTCCGCGTCTATCAGGCTTTGCACGCTTCACCCGGGACCCGTGCTACTGTTGGTTATTTACGAGCTATTGATGAGTCGGGAGGATTATTATCAGGGAACCATACTTCACCAAGGCAGGTTAATGCATCGGCCCAGTTGTGGTCACCAAGGCCATAATAACAACCCCTCCCCCCTTTCCTTCTTGGTGGCCTTGGTGTCAATAAGAAATGACTCAACAAGGGGCCTGAGGCAGCTTAGCGTGATGTTAATCATCTTATCTTTGGAGTGTGTTGGTATTTGTTGTTACAAAAGCAGGGGTTTTGTGTGTGTGTGTGTGTCTGTGTGTGTGTGTGTGTGTGTGTGTGTGTGTGTGTGTGTGTGTGTGTGTTTCCACCGCCCACTCCTGTATTACAAACGCCTGGCCCTTCTTTTGTCCCGCTTCAAGCGTACCTTTAATTAGGATTTGAATGTGACTGGAAGTAGAAATGGGAGCAATATGAAAGGTGGAGCACAGAAGAGGGGCTGTCTGAAAGGAAGAGTAGAGATCCCTCCCTGTCCTACCACTAATTGAATTTCACCCCCATAATGAGAGTTTGGAATGGGCCAATTACAATGGAGAGAGCTATGCAAATAAGTCCCACAATGCCTTGCATCAAGTCACATGTGTGCCATCATTAGTCCTTCAAATCAAAATTCCTTTTTCGACCTTGAATGGGAATAGAAACCTGCATAAGAGGTCAAATAGACTTGCTCTTTCAAGGCTGGTGTATTTTCTTTGCGCACTTTGGTATTTTTGAAATGATCAATATTTTGTGGACTACAGATCTGATGATATATATTGTTGTTTTTTAATGTTTAAATATTTCTAAATGCGATTATGTTTAGCATTGCATTAAAACATTTTTGCTTCTTTTTCACAGAGAGAGGCAAGAGCAATTGATGGGGTATCGCAAGCGTGGGCCTAAACCAAAACATATTTTACTCCAGGTAATACAAATTATACCATACATATATTCATAGATACACTTTGTCCTTAAACTCCCCCAATGTGTTCAATTAAGACATGGAATCTTTTTGAGAGGCAAAATGGCAGTCTCATGTGATTTTTGATAAACTGTAGTTGTGATTGTTTTTTATTTAGATTGACATCAAGGACAAAAATATAGATATACAGACAGAAGAGGTTCAGTTCAAGCTTGATTGCACTCTGGTGCTCTTCATAAAACTGAGCTTTTGTTGCCCAAGATAATGGGAGTGTTGGTTCACTACACACATTTTATTGCAATGTGTTCATTATGAGAAATGCTAAATAACATATCGGAACAACGGCTTCCTCTTTTTAATTTGAATGGCTTGTGTTCCAGACTGTTCCATTGTCCCCAATGAAACCCATTCAAAGAAAGAACATGTTTAGTTATCTTATTTCTATTCATTGTTATGTATAAAAAATAAGATTCTCTCCCAGCATCTAAAAAACACTTTGCTTTAAAAATAATACAAAGCACACACTTGCAAAGTAATATAGTCATCCTCTGGTACCTTAGGACCGGACTTAACAAGACCTAAGCCAAACATGATTATATTTATTTTTGAGAGAGCCATCCGTACCATTGTTGTGTTGTGGAGAATCACCTCTCTGTCAGGCATCAGGGCTAAAGCATGACATGTCTAGTGGCACTTCAGTGACCTTGGGTCATAGCCTGAGCAGCTTTAGTGTTCCACCACAGTGCCCCTCTGATGGCTCACGGGGTCAGCCAGTAGGGGGGGGGGGGGGGGGTTAGCACTAACATGAAGCTCCTTTCCTTCCCACTTTAGTCCAATACCACTATAAAAGAACCACTCTCTTGTGTCTTCAGTTGCTTTGTATTATGTTTGAGTCTATGAAGGCATATTTTATGCATTGAAACTATTGTATACAGCTTTATGCAGAAGTTGGTTCTTTAGCTTGCTGCACTAAACCATTTAGACAAAGTATAACTGAAATCGATTAGGTTAAGAGGATTGCAACTTGTCTTGCGTGATCTGTGTGTGACAGGTTTGAAGAGGAGTATTCGATCCTTTTTGCCACAGCTCCAGCCTCTGTTAATCATCAATCACCCTTCAATTACTTTGAAAAAAAAATGGACATACATGTTGTAGCGGTGAGATATCTAGGGCAGCAGCTTACCATCAACCTTGTGCCTTCTATCCTCCACAGGTTCCTTCCTTTGCCCGGCGATCCAACGTTCCCACAGGTTTTGAGGAGACTTCCCAGGATGGCGAAAGCTGCCCCATGACAGATGTCCTCCAGACGTCCCGCACCCAGCCTCAGCATTACCAGCTGAACAGCAAGAAGCACCATCAATACCAGCCCAACAGCCAGGAAGCCCCTCCTGACCAACTGCCCAACGGCAAGAAGAAGTTGATCTACCAGCTGAACAGCAAAAAGCACCACCATTATGAGCCTGACCTCAACATGTACGACGCACCGGCCTCAAGACTAAAGGAGGTGGTCAAAGTTCAAGAGCCCGCCGGTAAACAAGCCAACCCCGGCTGGAACCTGCCGCTGGCGCTGCAGCAGAAATGGGTCCGCGACAAAGACACAGGGTGCTTGAGCAAGGTCAAGGAGCTCGCAGTTGAGGTACGGAAACCAGAGGTTAACGCCAAGGTAGCGGAGGGCAAGGAGGAGGATGGGAGTTCCCTCAAGCCCCATTCTAAAGATGCCGCGGCCCCGACCAGTGGTGGTAGCAAAATGAAGATAATCAAGAACAAAGATAAGAATGGACGTATCGTTATCGTTATGAGCAAGTACATGGACGGTCACAAGGCTCACGGGTCTAAGGGTAAACAGGGAGAGCCGTCGAGTGAGGAGAAAGCCCTGCATGCCAAGTCGTCGCAGAGCAATCCATCGCACAAAACCAAAACAGGGGAGCCCTTGCACCCAGAGAACGGGGTACCAAAAGAGATCTGTGACGGACGCTCGCCCCCTGCAGCTGACCACCCCAAGAAGTGTTGCCCAAAAGACAGGCATTTCTCAAAGCCTTCGCCCAGCACCGCAGAGGAATACAACACGGAGGTGGCTCGCGGTCAGGCCGATTTGCCGGACGATTTACCAATGCAGCTAACGGCGAGCTCGCCCCAACCTTCCTGGACTATGGACACAAATATGCTGAGTCGCACGGACATTGACCACATTAGGATCCCCACGTTTTCGGCTGACCGCAAACGAAAACTCTCTGAGCCCGTGGAGGAAAGATGTGTTTCCAAGGTGTTCCAGAGCTCAAGGAGCTTTAGCACCCCCAGCGTAGTAGATGCAACCCCGCCTCAAGAAAAACCCATGGACCTCCACTGTAGTGGGTCACGTCCCAGAGGTGCTAGCGAGGGTGACATTGGAGATACGGACAGCCAAGAGCAGCCTATGGATCTAAGCTGTCCAAAGACCAAGACGCAACCTCCCGAGCCCAAAACCCAGCCAGAGCCGGACCCTGAACCCGTTCCTGAGCCTATCAGTCAAAGTTTGGTGTTGGTGGTGCCAGACCAGAAAGAGAGTTATGCAGAGCTGCTCAAGGAAGAGACTGTTACGAAAATATCGCCTTTCATGGGCAATATTGTCATCACTGACATAACGACAAATAGTCTCACTGTCACCTTTAAGGAATACGTTTCCTTCTAATCAATGTGCTTCTTTTCCCCCCAAATGGAAGTTATAGTTACATATTTGGGCCCTGTCAATATGTGCATATGTAAAAAAGAAAAGAACGATTTTTGTACATAAGGGAATTTATTATTTATCATTCAAATTGAATATGTTTCTTAAACTATTTTATACTGAACTCCTCTGTGTGGTGAAGAAAGTGCCCTCGAGGTTTTGAGTGACTGCGTTCAGGTGGATTTTTATGTCTCCACAAAAATATCAATATATCTGAAATGCTAAAGTACCTTTGTAATACTTTGTATACTCGTTTCATACTGGTACCAAACATACAACCTGAGATTTAGGAAGGTTTATTCAATATTTTGTATCTAATAATATGAGATATTTTGGTCCCGGACAAGAACAAAGGAGTGACTTGTTATGTGTACAGCGATCACATCGAAGATCAACAAAAGAAAGCACTTAAACGCATTCACTTGTGTTTACGTTCATTTTTACAGCATTAGATTTTTTTGGAGAAATAGATCATCTCCATCCGTTTAAACTATATTTTGTTGCTTTACAACCTGCTCTGGGCACAGCCTTGTACCTGGTTGTTTCCTTCAGTTGCTTGGTCCATTTTGCTTACGTCAAGCTTCAGACAAGTAGTTTAGAGTTACTGAAAGCCCAAATGTGTGGGAGAGGCGTTTCTGGCACCCTGGGCAACGACATAAAAACACTTTTGTATCTTTACATTGCATTGTTTGTACCCTCGCTAGTATCTCTGCATAAGATATAGCAAACACTTTCAGGGTTAACATCAAGGACTTTGAATGGACAGATACAGAGTAAAACTAAATGTATTTCCCACAAATTGTTTAACTTTTTGCCCCAGGATTCAGCAATGGGCCTGTCGAAAATGCTCATGTGTGGCTCTCTGCTATATTGCACTTTTAAACGGTTGTGACATTCATTTAGTTAATGTATATCTTCAAAGGTCAGTAATCAATTGGAGAAAGAATAATATAAAGAGTGCTATTGAATCCAAGTTCCATGTACCAACCATATCTTTTTTTTGTATGAGCTTACTGTGGACCCCAGAATATATGGTAATTCTAGGCCAACTTAAATAGTTATTCAACCACATTCGTCTCATCTTCTATCTGTTTTGCATAAAGCTACCAGGGTTACTAGTCATCAGTAGTATTTTGTACAGGTAAAATGTAAAATATGAGACTGGTTTTGAGTTCCTGTTGAATCCAATAAGTGCAGGCAATTTTGATTATGTTGAGAATTACATCATAATACTTTCATCTTAGAAAACTTGTTGGAGACTAAATTGCCTTCAATGCACATTTAATGCAAAGCTTTTAAGCATACTAAAAATCTATACTATGAAGAAGGAATGCTTATATTTATTGACATTTCATTTGTTTGCTAAACTTTGCAGTAGTTCTCGTCAGATTATTGCATCTGATTCTAACGAGCTGATTGTCCTGTTTCCTGCTTTTTTTTCTTTATTCTTTCTTGCACTTGGTTCAAAGTCCAAAATGATTGTCACAAAGTATGTTCCCTAGGGGATAGGTGGATTAAATGCTGTTGACACAGTTTATTGGATAATATGTATAACAATAAAGCAAGATAAATAACCCTTTGTTGACTTTATGTGAAACTGTCATGCTGATCGGGCAGGCTAGGAATGTTTTACTTTGTGTTCCGCATAGCTAATGACTCGACTTGATTAGCATTTCTTCATAAAGTTATGTATAACTGCGGCCGCATAGTGTGTGCTTTCGTTCTTGTTGTCCGGTCTATATCTGCATGAAACGTAGACCTGTAC
Organism: Pollachius pollachius; assembly: GCF_949987615.1. Lineage (NCBI taxonomy): Eukaryota > Metazoa > Chordata > Actinopteri > Gadiformes > Gadidae > Pollachius > Pollachius pollachius. The sequence continues at coordinate 10,306,149 of NC_136944.1, forward strand.
CCTCGCTGTTAATCTCTGTTCTCCCAAGAGATGAATAGCTAAACTCTGAATTTAATACACAGATCGAGTTGCACTATACCACAACCCGACATAAAGGCCCCTATGTAGGTTACACAGGTCTTACTGGACCAGCTACTTAGATTACCAGAAATTCACTTTTCAAACGTGTTTATACCATTTAGCAATGTACAAACTTAACGTATGAGTCCTAATGCGTAGTGTGTAGAGGCTGATGCGTAGTGTGTAATGCATTTAATTCAATTCCAACGCTTTAAAAATGACTCCAGGTCCGCGCGTGATCGTAGGCCTAATGGCTCGACGATATAGAGCAGAGGGTCACACCAGATGTTGATATTGGATTGTTTTGACCATAAAGAGTGACATGTAGGCCTATTCGTTTTCAAACCGTTGCCTTTCGTGGGGTTATTGCGCCTCGTGGCGTATTTAGGCTATTTTACATAGCCTAAATACACTCTTCGCCAAATTATGTTGACCTGTCAGTGCTTTATTTATGAAATAACCTACAGAAGGTCGTATTGTATCCTTTAATTATTCAAACGAGGCCCACGTGATGTGATCACGTCAAATGTTTTTTACAAACGGTCTTCCCAGTTGAACAGATAGTAAGGATCAGTAAATGTTTAATTTAGATAATCAACGTGTGTGTGTGTGTGCGTGCGTGTGCGTGTGTGTGTGTGTGTGTGCACGCAAGCGTGTGTTCGTCTGGGCAACTTTTCCCAGGGGAGCTGCTTATCGAAGAATTATTGCCAACCTCACCTTGAAAATGAAGTTAATGAATGGGAAAATGTAAGCTAATGAATGCAGAGATATACAGGGAGATATACAAGAAAGTAAGAAAGAAAGACGAATAGCTTACATTTCCAATAAATACTCCAAAGGTTTCTGAATATCTGTTATTGTCGGAGAGATTACTGGATATTTACTTTTCTATCGACTGGTCTCTTGATGAGGCATATGTTGATAGATGATAGGATAGTTTTTCCGTAATGTAGGTCTACAGGCCCATTCACCTATCTGGTGTTTTCTACCAAGTTTAGTGAGGCAATACATTACTTAGCCTAAGTATAGGCCTATTTGGCGTGATCGATTTATGGTCTTTCTTACAGTCTCGCATAAAAGATCAGATCGCTGGAATGTTCTTCGCGGTTAACATTTTCAAATCATTAATCGTAGGGTTATCTTTTTTTTAGAAGTGAGGTCTAACACAAAACAGCTGATGGCATCTACTGTATCTGTAGGAAAAAATATGGTCCAACTACCGGGAAGATACGCTCTACATTTCGCTTACAAATAGCTCAACGGTTTGTTGGATGGATCGCTTGCAGTCGGATTGTAATCAAAAAATGATATTGATTGTTAAACGTATCGCTATAGTCTGCCATTTGGTTCCTGTGTCTAGTAGGCTACAGTCAAAGTCAGCGCCGAATGAGACAGCCATTTTCTCCTCCCGCTTCATCACCGAATGCGAAGGGGCTTGAGGAAATGGGCGCGTTACCACATAACGCGGTATATTGGAATGAGCAGCATACACGCAATATGCTTGAACACTCAAACACCTTAAAGAGAAAAGAACTATCCTAATAATCTCCACAAATCAAGTCAAAGGCCGAACCCCAGTGCGGCACATTTTGCGCTGAACAACACCTTAAAAATGATAGGCCTAAAAATAGACAGTAATGCAAGAGGTTTAACGTATGTAGGCCTTAGCGCTATAGGCCTATTTAACTTTAGATTTAAATAGACACTGAATGGACAACTCATCTAACCAATGTAAATAATCAATTGGCCTGCTTTTCGTTACAGCTAAGATGTTCTTCAATAAAAGAGGGAAATGATTACCTAATTTAGTACAGCACAATTCTCTTGGATAGGTTTTAAACTATATATAGGCCCTAATTGTATAAAATAGCAGAATATAACATAACAATAAAGAAAGAACCGAACCGAACAGGACATAACATAATATTGTTTTACATAGCCTTTAGTGTCACCGTGAGGGAACTTCAGTCGACCCCTAATGTCATTGGCGCTAAAAACGATTGCTCAAAACGTAACAGGCATATAAGTAGGCTAACTAGAAACACAAATAGTTATTTTTTGTTTCACGCAAGAGGACGAGGGTAAAGGAGGAAGAGATGGAAGTTCAAATCGTAGCGCGAATAGATTAATTAGGACAATATAAGAACAGAGTGAGACAGAGCGTCACATTTACAAATGCATCAGATGAGATTATATTGATATATAGCCCAAATTGTTAACATTGGTCATGTGGGCCAGCATCGTTAAAGTGTTCCTACATTCGACCAGGTAATGCATTTTCCAACAAGATGTCTAATTTATATAATGAAATGGGATTGGGTTGATGATGTAGGCTATGATTGCCTATATTGGCCTGCTAAATCAATGTGATCGAAAAAGTATAACCGCACTGCTCGGCACGTTTTTGATAAATTATAAGTATAAAGAAATATCGTCATTACGTCCGGATAAATATTGGCTATAGGCCTATATATTTAGTAGAATTTAAATGTCTGGGAAACAGCCCAATTTCGTTGGGAATTTTAACAATATTGCTGCTCAGTGCTCGCACAAGCAATGGGCAAGCAGGCCTAGTTGTAGATGCCCGACAATGTGCACGTTTTGCCGTGCGCGATCATTTAGTTCACGTGCTGCGCCCCTTTAGTAGAATGTAGTGAAATATGTGAGAGCGCGCGGAGCTGCCTGCAGTTGCCCAGAGACACGCGAGCCAATAACAGAGAGGCTCGCCCTGCCTGGCGCCATCGCGAAGCTGCTCTCGGGCTTACAAAGCAAATTGTATAGCCGATAGACAACTAAAGGGATTACGAGCCAGTTAATATCTCTAGTATGATCACACATGGCAGATATCTATGTGTAACATCAAGCTTTTCACTCCAAGCAACCCCGACAGGAAATGTCGATCTCGAGCTCTGACTGTATCAAAATGGAGGTTGATATTTCGGCTGCAACCACAACGCATCTTTTGTTCGTGGCACGCCCGCTGTTGTCTACGTATTTATGCGTAGGCCTACGTAAATTATTAGAAATGTCGATATTTGGCAAAGTATACCAGTATAGACAATACTCTCCGGCATAGGCTATCATTGTCCGTTGAACTGTCATTTAAAACGTGATCAGATATAAAGCATTGCTACTTGCGTTCTAGTTGCCTAGAGCAATTCATTTCCATTCTTGCATAGGCCTATCCTCTAGCCTATGTCATTTAATAAATGTATAGCGATACAACTAGGCTGCTTATCAATTTAGGACGGATGAATAGGCTACTAGGCCTATAGCATATCAATAACATGAACGGAAAAAAAACTAACCTTTAGGCCCTAATGTTTATTTACGATTAGGCTATAATCTGTTGTTGCATTATCAACTTTAATTATAATAATTCACGATGATGATGATAATAAACATAATTATTAATAATATTATCATCATCATTATAATTATTATTGCCATTATTATTATCGTTACTATTATCCTATAGGCAAATCATCTAAACGACTCCGTTTTATATTAGGCCTAGGCTACTTCTTTATTTAATCTATTTTAGCCTACTACAAAAAATCTGTAGAGCGTAAACTACCAACTATCAATTTTGTCACTACGTTAGATTAATAATCAGGCAATCAGCCGAACCATATAGGCCGAAGTCTAATTAAGGGCAATATTGGCAAGATACAGTAGGCCTATAGCCTACAGTGGCAGACAATATGTTTCTTATACATAGACAAAACTACAGAAGACTGCTACCTCTATTAATACTATACTACTAGGCATACTACTCAAACTTATTATATTGATAATAATAATATTAATGATTAACCATCAATGACAACAACATTACGAAAATCAAAAACCGGTTATTACGGAACCATATTTTGGTTCCGTAATGCAATAAATTCAAACGAGGAATAAAGAGATGTTTCAGTTTCATTCATAACCTTAATAATAATAATAATAATAATAATAATAAGAAGAAGAAGAAGAAGAAGAAGAAGAAGAAGAAGAAAAATAAGAATACTAGTAGGCTACTAATTATAGGCTACTACTACTATTAGGCTACTATTATATATATATATATATATATATATATATATATATATATATATATATATATATATATATATATATATATATATATATATATATATTTCTTTATAATTATTAAATATACTTTTTTAGTATTTTGCATTGTATTTTTGGATTTTCCTTAGGCTACATAATGGCGAAAGGACGAATTTCAGAGACGGGGGAAAAATAATTCAGATGAAAGGCCATCAACACATTAAGCCGTTGAAGCACGAATATATTAACATTTCAATTAAAAAGACGGACTTATTAGATTTGAAGGGAAAGTTGTATATTCAAAGAGTTCAGTTTGAGGCAGGATCGACTAAACATCTCATTCGAATAAAAATAACAGGTGTTGGTTGCTTATTCACGTTGCGCTCAGATATACTAAATCGATGTCCATCTCCTAAACATTAACGACAGACAACACAGTTTGTGTAATTTAAGTAATCTACTGGACTTTGTCAATATTCCTAACCCTTGTATGAGGCTTTTCTCTCTGTCCATAGAACAGACTAGGTTTATTAAAGGTGCGTTATTATACGACTACGCTTAGCCTGTAATTGAAAAGCCATTTTACTGCTTGAGCTATTGGCCAATTTAGAATTAAACCTTCTAGTCTTTTAAACCTTCTACAGGTCAACAAACCTTCAAGTCTACATTTCTAACAACTGAAATGCTAAAATAGTGGCGTGTAGTCATGTGCCAATGTGATAATGTAAAAATAAAAAGAACAAAAGCTTTTACGAACAGATTTTCAATCAATGTGCTAAACTATAATGCGCCAGCAACTTATTACAACAACCATGAATAGCCTTCGGGGAAACACTATTTTAAAATTCCAATTCAGACTAGCCTACTCACTTTCAATAAACACAGGCTCCTATCATCACCTTTGAGCTGTCTACGCATTTATTTTTCTGCGAGGTTGACCACCGTATGTTTTAGAGGGGCTGCAATTTAAGGTTATTTCTCTCTGCTACAGACATTCCTGTACATGCGCCAGAGCCCAACCGGACTCCTCCCCCCAGCACAGCGACTTCATAGCACGTAGCAACAGCTGAGCCAATGTACTCACACACCAGGCTCGCTCCTACTGACTGCGGTGCCTGGCAACAGAAAAAGACGTGATGACGTCTCACACAGATTGCGTATTATGGGATGTGCGGAATTAAACATCGGAGAGCGTACACCAGAGAGAGGGGGATATTGCTGGAAAAATAAACAAGGGTTCACAAGGTCTAAAACCAATGGAGCTGTCTGCTGTTGGCGAAAGCGTGTTCGCCGCCGAGTCCATCACGAAACGGCGTATCAGACGGGTAAAACGCTATTCGCCTGCATATGCACTACGTCCACACGGGCTTTTATTTCCTCTTTGTTGCGCAAGCAGTTGTTTGTGCAGCAGCAATGTCAGTGGATCGCGTGTGCATTTGAATAACCACCTCACTGATCCGTTCGCAGGGTCGCTGGGAATATCTGGTGAAATGGAAGGGTTGGTCTCAAAAGTGAGTACAGGGCAGGCTACAGGCTACAGACAGCGGAGCTGCCTGGTCGATCCGACAACTGCAGCGTCTAGGACTGTATCTCATTCTTTTTTACGTATAGTTGTCAATCCGCTTCGCTGTGTTTAACAATGCATAGTTTTTAGACACGTGTGTTGTGTTGTGTGCGACGCCGTTGACGGTGGATGCTAGCTGTTTAGCCCATTTTGGATAGAGCCTCTATCAAATCCACACTAGCAATAGCAGTAATGGCTAAGTTTACACGCACGTCCGTGTCCGCTACGTAGTGGCATAATAACCGTGGTGTTTGCTGCATGTCTGTGTAATCACGAGGTCAGCACGTCTCTGGCGGGGGGTTAATGTGATATGTGGTTATTGTTTTGACCAGGTACAGCACTTGGGAACCCGAGGAAAACATTCTGGACGCACGCCTCTTCGCAGCCTTCGAGGAGAGGTGAGGTTTGACAGCACCAGACTACTAGGCCGCTCGGGAGAATTCATTTAATAACATGATTTATATTAACGTATCCTCTCCTCATTAGGGAGCGGGAAAGAGAACTATTTGGGCCAAAAAAGAGAGGCCCCAAACCCGAGAATTTTTTATTGAAGGTGAGTGGATGTTAATGACAGCCTTTGACAGCTCTTATCGCTAATTGCCCAAAACATGCCATAGGCTATATATCTAAGCCTATTACGGGAGCGATTCTTGCACTGAAATGACTAGGCGTATTTGACGTTGAGGTGCATAATTATGTTTATTCGTTGTCATAAAGCGTTTTACTTTTAGAATGATTTGCGAAGCGAACCAGTTTGAACCCTTTCACCTAAAGCATATTTGTCCCCCTATTGCCGTTTTCCGTAACCGTTAAAGCGCTAACCATAATTATATATGTTTCAGTCTTCAAACAATTCGGACTATATGTATATTGCACTGTCGGACCAATAATTACATTAGCAGATTTTCTTTTTCGTCTCCAGGCCAAAGCCAAAATTAAGCCGTATGAATTCAGGAGAGAGCCGTACAGGGGGATTCAAGTGTCCTATCCCGTTCCAGAGCCAGTCATAACACCGCGAGCTCGCGAGGGTCTGAGGGCTGTCGTCCCCACAATATTTCCACCGAGCACCGTCAATAGAGGGGAGAGTGTAGGCCTACACCAGACGCCGCACGAGCCAGAGAAGAGGTCCAGGCACCTCCAACCACTGCTTCCGTTCACAGGAGGGCCGGAATTGGCCCATGTCCCTAAAAAAAGAGGTCGTAAACCCAAGAAGAAGGTGCAGAGCGGCGAAGACCTCGAGGCGCCTGTAGAATCTGCCAAGCGGAACAGTTTGGAGGAGCAGGTGTTCCACGGCCTGTCTATTACGCAGAGAGATCTCCATCACCGCAGAGAGGCGCCCGATAACGGCCTTCGGCAGTTGACGAGGAAGTTTCAAGAAAAAACGACTATTACGCCAAGGTCCGCACTTGTGCAAAAACAAGCTGTAGGCCCGAATAGAGTATTAATAATCCCAGAGTTCGGAGATCAGCACAAGGCCAACCATGGAAGCCATGGCGCTAGTAACTCAAGCAGGACACATTTTCCTCAGTCCAAAATGAAGCACTTGGTTAAAACGCACAACCACCGGTCTCTGGAGTTTTCATTGGCCAGGGAAAGAAGTCCCGTCCCTGTTAAACCGCCGGAGTCTCGCGAGGGAAAATCCGTCGAGCTTTGGGGTCCGTGGATCACCAAGTTCGACAACGTGATAGTGACAGACGTCACCACAAACCTATTGACAGTCACCATCAAAGAGAGCGCTACTGACAAAGGCTTTTTCAAAAATAGAAGATGAACTGTTTTTGTTATCTGGGTCCACATGTAGTAGCCTAGGCCTTGTAGGCTCATAAACATTTATTTGAGAAGATATCAATTCTACTCTATCAATATATTTTTCTATGTAGCCTACCCTAACTTGTATAGCCTACACATTAAATATTTAATACCTTGCCTAATAAAAGGACAATTTGTATTCATTTGAATGTAACGTGTGCTCTGTTTTTCATTTTCAAAATGTATGCTATTTATATGTGCCATATGCTGTTTTTCTAAAGGAAAATGCACAATAAGGTGGCAAAGTCCTTCACCGACATGGTGTATAAAACTGACATGGTGTAGGACTGCCTCGTGATTATGCAAAAATCAAATACATATAATAGGATAAACATGTCGCCTAATCCATCGGATGTTCGGTCATTTTAAATCAATGATACGCTACGGTTATTAGGTAAACATTGAATTGTTTCGTGTGTGCCAAGTTAAGGCATGTGTTTTGCTATCCAAAAATTAAAATGATTATAACATATATTATATATAAATTATAACTGATTGTAAGCTACATTTTGGAGACGTAGGCCTATTCTAAAAAACGTCGATCTATTAGGGGTCAATGAAACATGGCTTTCTACAATTCATACTTAGACTAGAAGTCGCGGCTGTTTCTTGCCTAATTTTGTAGGTCGGCAAATATAATTAAATGTATTGATCCCAGAATAAATAGAATGTTAACTGTTAATTTCGTTTTATTGAGGGGATATTCATCATTACAGCAACGTAAGTCACAGAGGACAAGCTGTCAGTCATACAATGAAGGAGTCCTCAAACACTATAAACCGAAAACCAGGACCAGTTTCTCTTGAAAAAATATGTTGCGGACTAGTGATAAAAGAGGCAATTGTCTCAGTGAATATATATAAAAATTGCGGTATTTAGCCTAAACCTTCACTTTGAGTCGAGACTTTTACGGTAACTGTCTTATCATAATATATTTAAATGGTTAAATCGAACTAGTGCGTTAGGCCCATATGGTAAGTGTTTCAACTCAAGTTTGAACCCATCAAACTCCCTTTATCTTACTTTGTTCATTCCAAAACTGTATAATGACCATGTCAAAAAATATCTGGCTCCGAACCTTAACCTCTGCGAAGCAATAGCTTCCCCAGACAGGTAAAGAATCTCACCGAGTTTCTGGTTTATTTGATAAATATTTTCCCGCGTTCTTTGATGTTTTCACAGTTTATTATGCCTGAGGTCAACAAGGCATAGGCCTAACTTCTTAATGTTTAGGCCTATTGCACGGATTACAATATTTTGATATTTTCACACAAGTCTATAATTTGTTTTTAATACAGTTGGCCTAAGTTTTGCAGGTGTTTTATGAAGATAAACAAATGCAGTCTAGTCCAATGAAAGGTAGGGATGATCTATAGCTGGCCTTTTGATATTTTGTAGCCACACATCTGACAATATATAATGGCCAAAGCAAATACGAACGATGTAAATATTGCTGTATGACAAGGATATGTTTAAATGTAGTACCTAAGCTCCGGTAGATAAGGGATAAGGGATTTATGTTGAGGGCCACTGAAGAACTGTTTCATTTCATGGACAAAGACTCCATTCATAGGCCCCCCTCGCGATGGGAAGAATGGTGGTGACACGTGATTCCACAGTTGAGCGACTATACGGAGGCGGCATAGTCAACGTTTTAAAATGCAAGCCATATCTCCTGGACTATTTATAGAGACGTTGCCAAGTAAGTTTAGGTTTGTTCCACATTTGCCATGTTCAAGATGTATTATCCACCTGAGCAAACATCTGTCTGACTTCTCTTGTGTGAGTTACATTACTTCCACCTGAAAACTCGTAGAAACAGATTAATTTTCCCATGAGACCGCCAATAGGGCCGAGGGCTGCTGAAAACTCCTTTACAACATTAAATGTTGTTCCTGTCTTTCGACGAGACAGGACATACAATGGTCACCATCGTCGGGAACATCGTCCCCACCAGAGGTCGCCACAAACCAAACAATGAATTGTATTGGAACATTTTAAATAAGGCGGTTAGTAGGCCTACTATATATTGTAATAATATCTAATAGGTCTACTAAAAGATTAGTAGGCCTATGCCTAGACGTGAGAGTTGACCCCTGGTTTTATTTGTATTAGGCATCCACTTTTCTGCAAAACTGTTTTAAGAGAATATCATTTATCAACATTTAATAATAAGATAAACATTTTGAGATGGACCGTCCCGTTATAGGGCTATCTATTGCAGGCGCTCATGTAGAAGAACGTTTAGGCCTTATGTTAAATCAATCATTGTTGTGGTTTAAAAGTTATGCACCCCTTTTTTGGTTTAACCATCAATCACTGGTGGACAGCCTCTTCTACAGACTAACCAATCACAAGCAAATTGCCTCCTAAAATCTCGTAGGGTCTGCCGTTCTGCACAATGAGTGGTAGGCTACGGACGGTAAAGAGGCCTTTCAAATAACACAAGAGAGAGGGGGAGAGGGTGTGCCTTATAGTCGAGTCCCACGACACCCACTATTCAGTCAGCTTCTGCTCGAGTTTCTACTTGTTGCAAACGAAGTTGTATTTCCCAAGTCATGTATTTAACCTTTCTTCGAATCTATTTTGTAGTTCTGTATTTTGGTTGAGATGTCGTCAAGAGAGAGTAGGCCTATATTTACTTTAATACTGGGTCTTCATTTGTGGCATTGTGCCGCCGGTTCGTGCGATTGGTCTGGAAGGTAAGGATAAATTATTTCAAGAAATTGGTTATTTTAAAAAAGTATGATTATTTTGCTTCCTAAAAGCAAAACATTGCTTTGGCAAGACAAAGGCTTATGTGCATGGATTGCATAGGTCTGTGCAACGATTAGGGTATTATCTTAATTAAATATCCGTTAAAAAATATTCATGCTATGGGTTTGTCATTCAAATTCCATACTCTGTTAAAAGATAGGCCTACAAATAAACCTGATCTCAAATAGACCCATAACGCGCTTTCTGCGTTTCCTAGCGATCTGACCCGAGATAACGACTCCAGAACCGTGCGTCAAGTTCGGTTGCGCTGCACCGAGGGCTCCGTGGCGTGGGTTTACCCGGGCCAGGCTCTAAGGGTGGTTCTGGAGCCCAACCTATCCTACGCCAACCACACCACCGTCTGCATCAAACCCTTTCGAGGTTTTCGCCAAGCAAGCGTGTACGTCGAGCGTGCCGGAGTTCTGGAGCTGCTGATCACGGACGCAGGACGCCCGGAGCAGGTGTTCTGTTATCGGGCAGATGGATCGCAGCAACCCGCCATATACATCCAGGTCCATCCGCAGAGGAACCTCAGGCGGCGCACGGAGGGCTTCAGATACGAGCTGATCTGGAATAAGAATATGCCTCCGATCCTAAGCCAGAATGCCAAGCAAAGTAAGTAAACCCTATATACATTTGTTTGCGTCATTTAAAAAATAGCCCCAAAAATATTATTTTTTGGAACAATCCTCATTCCTTAAGTAATCATTCCGTTGTTAAGATGACGATTCAGAATAATTATCTTCATAATGGAATGAAACATTGATGTAAGTTAATATCTTTTTAATGGTTTCTGTGGTGTACAGAAACCATTAAAACTGATCTGTAGATCGTCTGATCCAATCTTGGTTAAACTATAGCAGATAATGGCCGACCTTGTTAGGAGTCATCACCATGACTTCACACAGACTATTTGAATATGGTGATCAGGGACCAGAGTTCCCATGCTTGCAAAGACCACTGCCCGTTGCCAAACCACAGAGGCCCTCAATTGCAAATATTGAAGAGATTCTTCAAATTCCCCATCATTGTTTATGCGTGTTGGCATTTAAGCTCGCTTGCATGTTTCTGCTCAGTGATTACAGCCAGATGCCCTCTTCCACTTTTCCGTCTGTCTGGTCGTTTCTCGGCATTGACAGAGTGACAGGGTAGAATATGACTAATTCACCTTCACATTCTCCACTCTCCCACCGGGTCTTTAGGTTCAGCCTGGAACAAAAGGAGAGCACATTTTGGGTCAGGACTAACCAATTATTTTGATGCTAGACTGTTCGTAGAGTAGTGAGCAGGACAAACTCATTCCTTCGTGTCTGACCCTTAGTTGCTTCCCACATTTGCAGATGCAGGAGACACACAGACGTATTGGAGTGAGCTGGATTCCTCTAACTGTCTGTGTGATGATTGGTCTGCTATAGATTTGATAATGTTGTACCAAACCCTGTTTGTTTGATCTTGTTGATTATTTTCCGCCTCCAACAGACTCATGCCAGCCTTGCAATGACACAGAGCTCTTAATGGCCATCTGCAACGGTGACTTTGGTGGGTATATATTCAACCAAGACACAATACTTCACCCTACCTATCTTCAATATCCATAGTCCTCCGATATAAGCACTAATGCAACCTTATTTTCTGCCTTTTAAATACATGATGGGAGTTGCGGTTATATACACACTCATCAAAATACCAGCATCGAGTGCAAAGCTTATCAATTCAAACCCCAGAATTTTTTGGGGGTTTGATGAACACCTTTAAATGCTGATTAATACACCTTTAAGACTAACAATGAGCTATCCGAAACATAACTTAATATAAATATGCAGTTTGTTACAATAGGCTCCATACTCAGTGGGTAGTATGGATCCCTTGTATGTTGTCTTTTAGAAGTGAATGTTTATGCGCCTCTGTTCTTTGGTTCTTTCCAGTAATTCGGGGCTTCATCAAAAGTGTGTCCCATGACCCGGAGCGGCAGACGTCGTCGGTGGAGGTGTCGGGGGGAAGAATCTACCGGCAGCGTAGTGGCGTCTTTATACAGGAAGCGGCCCCCACCACCGTCGTGGGGGGATCCCCAGCCCCTGGCGCCCCCTGGTGTGGGCGGGTCCGCGTGCCGCTGCAGTGCCATGTGAAGACGGGTGCCGGAGAATTCTTGTTCACCGGAACGGAACACTTTGGGGAAGCCTGGTTGGGCTGTGCGCCGCGGTACAACGACTTCCTGTCCCTGTATCGGGCGGCCTGGGAGGCACGGCGACATTTCTGTGACTTCCCGTTGGACTGAGTTTGGTTGTTAAGGTGGTTGTCTGCATCTGGGCGCTTTAGTTTCTGTTTAAGTCGAAACAATCAACCAGTATTTACTGGTTAAGGCGTTCAAATGGAAATACACTAGATCTCAGACAGAGGAATGGGTGGGTTGGACTTTTGTTTTTATTATTAAACAACCCCATAACAGTTCTTTCTTTGGATTAAGGGTGGAGCAGAGGTGGGGGGGTCACCATTATAGTGTCAGGGTTGCCATGGTGTTGTCCTCACTGGCAGAGATTAAGCCGTCGAAGGCTCCGCTGAGGACGCGTTGCAGAGACATGACACGTGAGTTACTTAGATCTGTGTTTGTCCTGGGAAAACTAACTGCCAGTGTCTCTAAACTCTGAACTCTGAAAGGCTGGATTTAAGCGTGCCAATGATTTAAACTTCCATATAAGTTTCTAAGTTGTTATTTCTTATTTTCACTGGGGCTTTTTTCAGTGGGTATTCTAGTTCTGTATATTTATGTCAGTTTGGATTTATATTGTGGTAATTGCATGATGTCTGATGTCAGTGCTGCTACAGGGGAGGAATAATGTTTACATTGTAGGATTGTCAAAGTTTGTAATACAAAGACACTGGGTTGGTTTCTGTAAAGTGATGATGATGATTTAGTCCAGGGATGAAGAAAATGACATGGATCGTCACAATGATGTAAACATAGGCACATTAAACCAAAAAGTCATGGATTGTTTTTTCTACTTATATTCTGCGTCCTAAAGATTGTGTCCTTAAGACACATTTTGGTATTGGTTCAATTAATTATTTCTGCTGATTAGCTAAACCGCATACCAGCTCATCAGTTTTAAAATGGTTGATTCAAGGATTTATATGTTATCAGTCCCAATGCAGAAATTCATTAAAGACCATTGAAAGTCAATTTTCATTCATCCTTTTTTTTTTTTTTTTTTTACCGAAGCAAGAAATCCAGCCGTTCAATTAATGTGTAATTGAGTGTTTAGAATTGAAGACGAGCTCATGAACAGTGGATAAAAATCTGACTTTCATGAGACTCGACCCCCGCCCCCACCCCCCCTCGCCAGTCAATCCCCCAGGAACTGAATGCCTTGCTGGCTGCTCCCCCTCTGCACTCACACACACACACACACACACACACACACACACACACACACACACACACACACACACACACACACACACACACACACACACACACACACACACACACACACACAGCTCTATATAATAGTTTATAATCGCTGCTTTATGAAGACAATGGGCTTCCGGAACAGAAGCAAACTAGACAGCCCTTCTCTGTATCTTAGTCCTCCCAATCAGGCCATGTAATAACAATATCAATGACATCATTTATTTATGTGATGCGCCTATAACCAGCAGAGACCTTAGCACTAAGTAAACTGAACCAAACGCTTTTCTTCTGGGATTGTGTGGCTCAGAATCACAACCAAAATGTAATTTGAATAGTTGAATAGACAGATGCGGGGCCCCACCTTCAAAATCCAGGGTCCCTCCCCCTTGCCCTCCCCCAGAAGAAAGGAACAATTAATGGATGCTTAAAGCCACTGCTTTCTTAGCCCCTGCTAACTCTTCTCCTTGGCTGAGCAGCTCTCACAAATTGGAGTGCTGAACTTTTTATTGGAGCTAAATGGCCGCCAATGAAAGTGTTAATGTCTTGGCGGTGTATGGGGCCCCCAACAATGGGCCCTGCGGTGACAAGGCCTCAAGCAGACATAATGACCATTGTCACAGCTGCTGTCATCTCCAAACCATCAGGGGTCATGGACCTGACGAGCCCGGGCTCCCATCAAGACTCAGTAGTCATACCATTCCCCCTATTTGTCTGGCTGTCTCTCTCTCTCTCGCTCTCTCTTTCTATCCATAATCATTATCTCTTGCTTCTCAATATATTCTTGTTGTTAATTTTCTTAATTTATTTTCCCTCCAGGGTTGATGAAGTTATCTTGGCTCTTATGTATTTTGTTGTAAAATTCTACATATGCTATATATTATGCACAATAAACACATTTCTCTTTTCAAGTTTTAGAGGTATATCAGAAATGTATATGCAAGTCTCATGTTTCATCCCATCCTGGTTCTCTTATCTTCTAATAAAGGATAAGAAAGTGATAAAATAGACATCACTAAAGGTGAACAGATCAAACCACTGCTGTTAGGGAAGGGAAACCAATCAACAAAAATATCCTGCATAACTGATATCCGGCCACATGCATTGAGAGACATTAACTAAATGAAGGAACTAAATTAAAACCTTTCTCAGGATCACTCCCGCCCTCGGTAGAGGAGGGGTGTAATTGTATTATATATTATTCTATATTATACTGGAAAGCTTGTCAAAGCTACTCTCTATAGTCTGGGAACGCAGCCGGCTCTTATGGGGAATCTGCTCCAACAGCATTCAACTGGAGCCCCCTTGGACGGCACACTAGCAGGAGTCCAACCCGGTCTCTGAGAGGGGCCTGCGGGGGGGGGGGGGGTAATTGGTTTATCCCAGTGCCAGGGCCTGCTTTTCCATGTGGGCCACTGCTGTGTGGAGGTCTGGGGGTACAATATACAAACAGCATGATGCCCTCTGGGACTGCCTGGGCATTCTCAGCCTTTATGAATGTGGACCCAGACTGGGTTAGCAGCAGGGGCACCCCGCCTGGAGACTCAGGAGGAGAGGCTTCTTTGGTTGAAAGGAATCACCATTTGGTGCCTTTTCTCCGGGTAGCTTGGGTTTGTGTTGTCGAATATCGGTTGCATGGTGATTCGATTTGCCGAGCGAAGAGGGTTTTTAACTCTGAAACCTTTTTCTTTCCTCGTACGTCGTCTTTTATTCACACGACAAGATAAATACGTTTGTCTGCACTTCTTTTGGAGGCATGAGTCCCCGTGTGTTACGCCTGGTGGACTGGCTCTGGGGGTATTTCAATAGGCTTGTGTAATGACAGACTTTGTTAAGAGATTTCTTGAATTTAACAATAAACTATTTGGATTTGTTTAATTTGACTATCATCGCTGCTGTGTTAACACCTATAGTGTGATCTGAAACATAGTGGATTGTACCTCGCTATTTAACAATGCTTTATGAGTCATACAGACTTTATATAAGCTTTAAGTTAGCAGCAATCACAATCTGCTTATAAAGAAAAAGAAAAATCGACACAACATACACACACAATCATTTATCATGTATCATGCATTCAAAAGTAGACTAGTAGTAGAAAAAGACGGACCAAAAATGACCAATTTGACAATAAATACACGTCATGATGTCATCACTTCATAATAATGCATGTGTCTCTGTCTCCCAGCAGAAGCCTGATCCCAAAAGACTGCATCTGCAACAAGCAACACACATACAGATACACACACACACACACACACACAGACACACACAAACACACACACACACACACACACACACACACTCACTCAAACACGCACACACACGCACACACACACACACACACGCACACACACACACACACACACATTGTATTGTACAGTCTCTGAGAACTGTAAACAATAGATATTTGCACGAAAACGTTATACCTCATATATTATTTAACACCTAGACCCATATATGCTCTATTATCTTTTTCAAATATATATATATTTATCATCAGCTCATTCAATGTACATAGTGCTATAGATATGTGATAATGTGCAGAGGCGATGTTCTCCTGATGGTGTGCTGTGCTTTAACCTACGGGACCAAGGGGGTGGCGAGCCCACCCGCCCCCCTCCGAAGGGACCAACACCCGGTGGTACGACCAGTACTCGCTTACCAGAGCTGGTCCGAAGGCTCTCGCCAGGTTCAGACTGGTAACCGATACACCGCCGCTGGACATACAATCATAGAGTCAAACAATAATAGCAATACAAAAAATATAAGAAGAATACTTGTAAGACGTTTGCGGAATTGAGTGTGTACCACCAAGGCCCAGCCTGCGTTGGAGAGAGGCCGCGGTTCAGAAAGGCAACTTCAAACCAATGCATCCATATTTGACCGCCTAGGCTATGAGGTTTTGACGTAAGGTTTTGTAACGTTGTACCTGTTTAAAATCGGAGACGTGTATATATTTCACTTTAAAATGTGTATCTCTGCCGTCTTTGGCCACATTGCTATGAATTTATCCCCATATTGTCCCACAGTCACCTGGTAGGCCTACAGGCGTGCCAAGTTTGCAGCTTTTACCAACTCCAGCATCAAATCAGTTTGAGTGTTGACGTTTGGAGTTGTGGTCATTGCATCCTATCCAAATGTTCTGACCATATGGGTTGTGAACTGAACGTTTTTCATCATCACGCATGGTGCATGTGTGCTTACATGTCTCATACATATTGCACCTTCCTACTGGTAATGACAGCCTGTTAAAATCATAAACTTCCAGGCCTTATTATAGAGCCTCCCACGGCTTAATACGGCACATCCTTTGATTCCATTACTCATTTTACAAGTAAAAGCCTGCCTATTTTTTGCTAAATATGTCAGGACTAATTATAATACTAACAAATACATTAGGGTTCTTACCTTTTTTCCGTAATAAACCAATTTTATAGATACAAATTATATTTGAAAAAATTGATAAAATTATTAATACAATTAATATAAATAAATACAATTAAGATGTACCTCAATTAGGCCTGCATGCTACTCATCACTGCACCACATGCTCCTCCAATCCCATGCGTGAACCTACAGTAATAACAGCACAGTGTCATCACAGGACGTCCTCGTACCCGGAGCAGTGATACACTCAATGATAGCACCAAGCAGCAGCACCATGGCGACCAGGCAGGTCATGGCCTCTCCCCGAACAGGGCGCCCACTAGCTGCTCCTCAGACTGCGGCAGGGTGAAAGCCGCGCCCTAGGCCTTGCCATAGTTCTCCGCCGAGGTCATCGCCTCCGGAGCCAATGTAAGCCAATCAGTGACACCGTGTGAAGAGGTCATTGAGAAGTCACAGAGATCAAATCATGAAGAACAACGGGTATATACATCGTCAAGTATTCATTGGGTGATTAGAAGTAAAGATGGTGAAGATAATACGGTATACTCTTTAACCCTAAACCCTGAAACGTTTATGGTTTGTAAACATGATGTGGCCGGAGCCATCCAAGACCTCCCCTTTGCTATGAAGCCCCGAGGACCCCTCCCAGTAGCTGGCTGAGCAGGTAGGGCGCCACCATGCACATCTCCACTGCCAGGGTAAAGGGGGGGGGGGGGGGGGGAGAGAGAGCAAGGGAGGAGGAGAGAGAGAGAGAGAGAGACAGAGAGAGACAGAGAGAGAAAGGGGGGGGGGGGGGGTAAGAGGGATTGTTATTCTTAATTTATTTTTATAATCAAAGTAATAATTACAATAACTAAATAAAGACAATAGTATTATAAATTTTCTTCTGTGGGAACTTAACTACTAAGTCACACAGTGACTCATAAAAGCACGTTTTAGGGTAGGCCTATGTTATAATTTTTTCCTGAAGATTGACAGCTTGTAGACGCTCAACCACTGAGAGAAAAAAAAAACGGCACCTCTGAAACAATGCAACAAAATCATCATCTAATCAGCTTAGTAGCCTATAAGAAAAAAAGAGCTTGACTTGATAAAACCTCAACTTAAAACATAAACCTATATAACTGATCGCGGTGGGTTCCAATGGTTCAACTCTCCGCCATGCACGCCACCATGGCGGCCACGGCCAGCCCATGCACGAGCGCCGGAACGCAAAGAACCGTGGTGCCCACGAGCTCCGCCAGGCAGCGCGGGTGAACTAGCCTTCGCGTTCGTAGACGTTGCACCGCCATTCCGCGTGCTTATTTAAGTTACCGGCCAGTAGGCTATCCCTTGGATTTCATCCATCTCCAACTTCTTCACCTCCGCAATTGTATACACAGAGTCTGGGGGAGCGAGATAGAGAGAGACAAAAGGGATCATGAAGCCCATATAGGTTTATATGTCCAAATATCCTTGCTTCTGGGTTCCGGCACCTGACCTTTTCAGAACTCAAGGGTTTAAACTCACCAGATAAGGATCAGGTTGGTTATGTGACCCACAGGTCATCAGTTTTGTAAGTGTAGAAATCAGTTTCGTAAGATGTACAGAAGTCAGAATTTATATAGAAGAAAGGGAGCAAAAATAGATGTAGGCCTAACAAACAGACAGACACCCCTGAACTGTACAGAGAGATTTCAATCCATTCAAGGTTTATGGATTCAGAAATGGGATCACAAATTATTAATGAATTGTGCTCTTAAGTTAGTTAGCACTTCAATTTGTGTGCTGCTTCTGCTGATTATTGCTTCTTTGGTTTACCGACTTACCTGAAAAAAATAAATTTAGCAAAAAAGATTTGCCTTTGAATAGCAATTATGGAGAACAAAGACCGCAAGGTAAATTAAGTAATAGATGTCAACGTACGATCGTGAAGCAAACAGCCACTAAGGTGCTTTTAAATCCGGATCTAGCATGCAAATATCCTGTAGAATACGATACCAATGTATTGTGTCTGTCTCAATGTTTGCATAAGCAGTTCGACTTATCTTTCCATAGAGATAGAGCTTTAAATATGTGTTCACGGGTGATAGTTACCTAGAAAGATGCAATATAAGAAATGATTGACTAATCATTAATGCAGCCTAGCCTAGTAGGCCTATATGATAAATAAATTAGAATAGACCAAATCTTGATGTCTTTAAATGTTACCTATGAAGTCAAGCCTGAATTGGAATTAAAGAAATGCAGTTATTGATTTATTTAAAAAAGTTTATTTAACACAAATACATATATCCTAAAACAATGAAGAAGAAAGACATGGTACAGATAAAGGCCTATGGTTGGGGTTAGAGATTGTGTTAAATGTACTCGAAAAAAATCAGTCATAATAAAATCAGATTTGAAGCTGTACATTTTATATAATAATGCAAGAGAGTAAAAACAGTAAAATTAAGGTTGATTATTTCAGCAGCACTCGGATCTTCTCGTCACCTAGCAACAGCCTAAAAAAAGATGACATCAAACTACGTGTCACAAACGTATAATTATAATACAAATAATCACCCAACTTACTATTCACTTTAGACTACACATCTCAAAATTAGCGATGTGCGCAGAGTATGAAAGTGTGTTTGTGTGTGTGTGTGTGCATAAAATATGTTATCTTTAACATATTTTATGGTTAGTACATATTTATCAATAATCGTAAATGTTATCATTCTTTAAGTCAATCAAATACAAAACATGCTGATACTGAAGTTCATAAAAACACCCTGTGAGTAGGATTCAGAAATATTACCAAAGATCACAGTTATGTAGTATTCACCAATTAAGAACCAAGCAGATTATTTTAAAGGGAATTGGCTCCAAAGGGAGGGAATCTGGATGGGCCCTGATGGGTTGATCGCTTTGCACTGGGATGCCTACAGGTAGTGGACGTTGGCGTACGAACCAGCAACCGTTCAGCCAGGAGGTACACAAACTAAAACCACTAGACTCTTCTGGCTATCCAGGACTACGGATTACTCCAATATAAGTGTTTCAAATAACGTGATTTAAGTAAAGTCCCATAAAGTAAGTTCAAGCCTGCCATCTTTATATTTTTCCAAAAATCATCCATACATTTTAGAATAATCAAGCAAGCAGTTGTATTTATCCCTCTTATAATGGTTAGAAAGCACCAAGATGAAGGCATTGATATCCTGTGACACCCTCCTACAGAGGGATGAAGACGGGGGTTGGACTGCACCTTATAGTGCTGCCGGTGAGTAGGGCACCACCCATGGGTCCGACCCAGTAGATCCAGTGGTAGCTCCAGTAGTTTGCCATCACAGCTGGGCCGAATGCCCGTGCTGGGTTCATACAAGCCCCTGAAACTGCACCTCTATGAGGGTAAACATGAACAGAGACAGCAACACACACACACACACACACACACACACACACACACACACACCACAAACACACACACACCACACACAGAAACACACACACACACACACACCACACACACACACACACTCACAGACACATAGAACCAAACAAACACACACACACATACCCACGCACACTCATACAGACAGAAATCCACAACACACACACAAGCACACATTTCACTGTAATTCAAGTATTGAAGTCGGTTTGGCTGCCACAGCATAAAAGATTTCTTGCAGCATTAAACATTCTGAAGAAAATATGTGTGGTTGCATAAGGGACCACACAGCATCTATTGGCCTATCATTTGTTGTTGGCATAGCTTTTGCTTTTCCATTACTTATTATTACGGTTTTTCAAAGATATTCCAAAACGTTCAAAAACAGACAACATAGTGCGTACTTATTTATGTAATGTCCGCTGTCGGTTTTAAACCCAGAAGCTTATGCTATGAGTTAAAATAGCTGACCAATCTTTTCTTGTGATCATCTCCTCTCCTCAGTTGCCTCTATTTCTAAGTGCTTTACAGTGCCTTTAATTAAAAATATGAATGATTAAGTATACTTAATTTTAAGTGTACTTCAATGTGTATTGTGCATACATTTTCTGCACCCACAATATTAGGGTTATGAAGTGTGGTGGCATGTGAAGCCCTTGCTTTGAGACTATGACTATGGACAATACCAATAACGTGGACTTGACTTGAAAAATTGTCTGTACGTGTAATTCTTTTGTTCATGATGACTGAATAAGAAACTCACCCTGCCAGAATGTCCACAGTAACAGTGAGCCCTATGCAGAGAGGAGCCAGAAAGCTGTGGGTGCGCTTGTTAACGGCCCCCATGCACACTACCATGGTGAGAAACAGGGTCATGACCACCTCCGCAACCGTGGCCTGGCCGATCTGGCCTTCCCCCTGCACCACGTTGAATGCTGCTCCAGAAGAGTTGTCAAAGTTCTCCACCGAAGAGATCGTCTAGACACGGAGAAGGAGTGATAGAGTCCCTATTTCACCTCTGGGATGATTAAAGTACTTTTCAATAAAATTAGTAATTTAAAAACCTGTATCTATATGTAATAATAATTCATAGACAAATGATACTGTGAGAAGAGTTTATGTGTAATGAAGTGGTTAGGCTAGGGTTATACATTTCTGTGTATATTAGCTGCATGTAATACATACATTATATGTCTACAGATGCTGTATTTGAATTTTACAGCAATGTTACAGCATCTTTTTAATACATTTTTAATTAGTTACTAAGTAACTACTAAATAAGTTACTAACTAAATAAGTAATAAATACTTATTACTTATTTTCAATGTATGGCTAATATATATAAAAAATCGGTATATCTTAAATCTTTAACCCTTGTATTT
Organism: Pollachius pollachius; assembly: GCF_949987615.1. Classification (NCBI taxonomy): domain Eukaryota; kingdom Metazoa; phylum Chordata; class Actinopteri; order Gadiformes; family Gadidae; genus Pollachius; species Pollachius pollachius. The sequence continues at coordinate 10,327,988 of NC_136944.1, forward strand.
TTTTGCTCTTTAACTACTTACCTTATTTGCCTTGTTTAGCATTTTGTCACACTAATTTTAAAAGGTGTTATATAAATATTATTATATTAATATGTGAAATGTCTAATATGAATTCTGCTTATGTCAGTAGATTGACACCAGAGATCGTTGGATGTCAAAGCTAAGCTGAGTCTCTGTATCATGGCCCAATTAGGTTTGGGTCTAAAGTTTTAAGCACACTATATCTGCAAAGAACACACTTTTCAATGTCTTTTATGTAGTTTATGACATAGTGGTCACCCCAACTATTACCATAGCCAGGCCAGCTCCTATCATGCCCCCACAGAGCTGGGCCAGTATGTAGGGCAGCAGAAGGTAGACGTTGAGACCCCCGATCATGAAGACCGATACTGACACCGCAGGGTTGAAGTGACCCCCGCTGCAGGGACAGACACATGGTTCATACGGCATTACATACTGTGATGGATAGAAAGACAGAGATCAGCAAATAAAGACAAAGATGAAGAAACAGAAAAATAGTTCAATGGAGTTGACGCACAGACATACAGACTGAAAGGCAGATAGATAGGCAGACAGATAAATACAGTAGGAAGACAGATCCAGTAGATAGACGGACAGAAAGACAGACATATTGACAGATAGATGGATAGACAACGATAGATTTATACAGCAGATCGATGGTTCAAGTATAGCCGGAAGGAGACGCAGACAGATGGACAGACAGAGATAGACAGAGTAGATAGATACATTAGATAGACACAGAGACAGACAGACAGTAATTCAGTCAGAGAGACAAACAGAGAGACAGACAGATAGATACAGCAAAAAGATAGATACAGATGAAAGAACAAACAGACAGAAAGACAGACAGACAGACAGACAGACAGACAGACAGACAGACAGACAGACAGACAGACAGAGAGACAGAAAGACAGTCCACCTAATCTCTCCCAGCACGGCGATGACGACGGCCAGCGCCAGGCCGTGCGCCAGGGCCGGCTGCAGCCGCCCCGTTCCCTCCGTGTTCTCCATGACCGACAGGCAGCCGGCGAAGATGAACAAGGTGGAGCCCAGGAGCTCGGCCAGACATGGCTGGCCGAAGTGCAGGAACGCCCGGGGCCACTTACCACCAGCGCCGGCCCTCTCGGGCGGCTGCACCACCTGCACCTCGGGCACGGCCAGGTCGTAGGAGTCCATCTGCTTTGAATCCTTGGAGGACATGGTGGGGAGCAAGAGCTGCAGAACCTGGCCCGTGTGTGTGTGCGGGGCATTCATGATGATGAAGGGGGTTGGGGAGGATAGGGTGAGATAAGGGAAGGTGGAGCCAGGAAGGACAATCTGGACTCTGAAGGTGTCATGGGAGGATCATTATTATCGGATATCGACAAATTATTCAGGACGAATATATATTTTTCTTTCATCTTCAATTATTTAGGATTTGTATTTTTCTTTCATGAGTTTTTTTTTTTTGTTTAAGCATTTCATGGCCATTCATTGAACCATAAAGAAAAACATAAAGATACTTAGCAAAGTGTCAGAAGGTTATCACCACAAGCTAGTGGTTCTTGGGTACGAGCAGATGACCATAAAGATTAAGGTAATGTTTTAAGATAAAGAATATGTGGCTGTTGAACTGTCCCCCAATGTATACATTAACTATTATGAGGTGTTGGGGATCGACTCCAAAGGTGAAGAAACATCCTCAGTTGTAATCATTATCGATGATAACCTGAAGATTTCAATAGTTCACCTGACAATTTATGTTTGTACATATACCTAAAGAGGCATTGCTAAAATTGAAACATGATAGAAAGAAGAAGAAGTAATTCAGACTCTTTGCACCGTTTAAATTGTGGTCCCAAAAGTTGTAAGTACTTTTTGAAATCTGATTTGCAAAGAAGAAACTGGTTTATTCTCAGTGATGATATACAATATGTGAGGATAGTTTCAGAATTTAAATGAAAAAGTGAATGGAAAGGATGTTTTGTTTGCGAGTTAATGCAATGTTTTCTATCGTTGCCATTGGGGTTGCTGAGGACGCTGTTAACGCTGAAACTATGTAGATTGCATGTTATTCGAATCATTATCTTTGTGTTAGGTAGTTATCTGCGCTATATTATCATATTGCTATGTTATCATATTGCTACGTTATACTTTATTTTGTTAATGTCTTGAGTAACCCAGGGATTATATATTTCTTTCTCTTTTTGGAAAATACGACAGACTAGAATCAAATGTTTTGGTATGGCAAAATGGTAGTTTATGCCATTGTTTCCTCAAAAAGTTCAATGTTGTTTTTTATCTTCTGATGACCTCACAACAACCTTTTGCATCACTTGCTGTTGATAATCTATTGTATGTCCTTGAAGCACTCTTACATATACAGTAAAAGACACCCCAGGTCTCTAGCTCACTCACAAGTGTCCTCACTACAAGGGCTGTAGGGCTTACAACCCAAATGTAGAATATTTTAGACGTCTTTTTCATCTGCGTTTTACTTTATGAATTGCATTTACGCCAACAACCTTAAAACTAGTAGTAATTAGTCACAATTAACTTGTTAAACATATCTTACATTAACTTACAAGCTAAAAATTATATACACTGATTGAACAAAGGTTATAATATAAAATGCAAATTTCATTGCTAGAAAACGTATAAAATATTGTTAACCAAAACAGTTAACCAATTTTCAGTCCAATCGGATAAAAAAGACAAGGAATGTTTTTTTTTTATTATGGCCATCCCACTGTCCGCGGGATCCCTGCTGCTGCCAATTGATGGGTTGCGACCCACAGTTTGAAAACCACTGCCATAGGAGCCAGGTATGTGTGAAAGTACCTATCAACAATAATTATTGTGTTTGACAAGGAGTCCGTCGGCCTGTTTATTTAAAAATTTGTATCTATTGTGATATAGTTGCAGAGGCAGTTTACTGATGTCAACTTTTGTTTTATCTTTTTAAACGATTGGGGAACCTTTTTTGATTCAATGCCAAAAAATTCAATGTGGGCCATGGCCTCGAATAAGGGTCACTGAAGGACTTAATATAACTTTCTTTCTGCTTTATTGAATAATCTGCTTTTTTACCTTGTTAAAGCATAAACATTCCTATGGTTGTGTCCTTCTCCGAGGTTGACAGAACCCGGGTACACACAGTCCTCTGGCTCAACACAGAGACTACACAGAACCCGGGTACACACAGTCCTCTGGAACAACACAGAGACTACACAGAACCCGGGTACACACAGTCCTCTGGCTCAACAAAGAGACACAGAACCCGGGTACACAGTCCTCTGGAACAACACAAAGACTACACAGAACCCGGGTACACACAGTCCTCTGGCTCATCACAGAGACTACACAGAACCCGGGTACACACAGTCCTCTGGAACAACACAGAGACTACACAGAACCCGGGTACACACAGTCCTCTGGCTCAACACAGAGACTACACAGAACCCGGGTACACACAGTCCTTTGGAACAACACAGAGACTACACAGAACCCGGGTACACACAGTCCTCTGGAACAACACAGAGACTACACAGAACCCGGGTACACACAGTCCTCTGGCTACCTGACCCCAAAGAGCCAAACTTGGACTCCCATAAATTTCTAAAGCGGTTGTCCTTCAGCTCCATCGAATGAGGATTAAAGGGAAGCACTGTTTAAGTGAATGAGTATGTCCACTTTGCAATAACCTTCAATGGACTGTTATAAGGCCTTGAGGGATTATTGTATTGGTCATCTCCAGACCGGAAACAGCTACAGTTTAACAGCAGGTTAAACTAAGAGCATTATCAACACAGAGCAATGAAAAGGAAGGTGGAATCTCACTACTGTTCAAAATAAGGGGGTGGGGGGGATTATCCCAGATTGTCTCAGAGAAACAGAAGTGATGGATAAGGTAGCGGTAGAGGCAGGACCTTATTCACTAAGAGGCATGCGCAAACAGGATAAGCTCGTCAAGTTCTTTCTCTTCACTGATGCTGAATTATTTGTTCTTTGGTTGTTGTATTGCATGATAGTCTCAACAGGGTCACACACACCTTTCTGAAGGTTTCAAAAACAAAACATTTAAATTTTATGGCAGGTACTTTATACCTTTATTATGCACAATTGATATTAGTTTACATACTAATAACATAGTCATTACAAACTATACATATTTGATAGGGCATAGAGTGCATTTAAACTCAATGAGGCTATACATCTTGCAGATGGTTACATAGACTTTTTTTTAATTAGATGTATAACATATATTCGAATTTATGGTAGGCTTTGATATTGTTAGTAAATAAAGTTGTAAGAGTATATAGCCTATAGACACGCACGAACTCACGCCCACACGTATGTTATATGACGCAGCAGTGGCCAGCAGGTTGCAGCAGAACACAAAATGCCGTACGGCTAAAAATAAAAAGTTGTCAATAGTAGTAATACAAATATTAAACAATAAAATACCACAATTGTTTGAAAATACAATCAAATGTAAATCCAGTTATTAAAATGTAGTAAATTCACCTAATATGGTTCCTGACCAGATGACATTATTTCATTTAGCATATGCTTTTTACATTTGTTGCATTTTAATCGCAGCCCAGAATTGTCGAACTTGCTCGTTGCTGCTTTTTTTTGCACAATAATCAAGGGCTTGTGGGGCCCGACCAAGGTAAAATCCATGCTGGCTTGGTTTTAACTGAGATATCACATGTCACCGTTCGGCCAGGGAGCATTACAGTAGGGAAGTAAAAAGGCACTTCCTTCTTCCTATAAGCCTCACACACCGGTTGCAAAACCGTTTTGGACTTCTTCGAATAGTGGAAATGAGACGTGGACGAACGTAAACGATAGTTTGTTAAGTTGTTATTCTAGCATTTTAAATATATTTTCCGCACCGCCAGGTAATGTCATTGGGCTTCAATCGATCGCTTCCAGCAACGCTTTTGTTAGTTATGCTGTAAGTCAAAGCCCAGCTTTTTCTGCCTTACAATGGCTGCTACCTAGAATTACTTTTTTGGATATACGGTGGATGAACAAAAGTACGCTGAAGAGGACCTGGTTCATTTGTTGTTGGATACATCGGTGCACGGCATCAAAATGAAAAAACAGTTTAATCGCATGAAACTGATCGCCAACCAGACTGTTGGAAGGTATGTGTAATAGGTTACATTGTTGCATATTGTTGTAGCGCCCCCAGCATCGGGGCTTTTGTTATTTTCACGTCAGTAAGTTGTGGAACATTCTCTCCATGCACTTTTTTCACCTGCTGTCACTTATTACAGAGCCAGGGCTGGGTCAACTTTTTCCGTAAAAAAGTTATTCAGAGTACCAGCACACTTGGGTTTACTTTTTAGAACTACTAGAATTATGTATATAGCTTACGCTATACAACGAGAGAAGAAGCATAGTCCTACACAAAACATGCTTGTAACCATTCGAGGAATCGGTCGCTCCTCAAGTTAGTATACTTGTTTATGTTCGTGCTGAGTGCTACAATGTGTATTTTTCAGGTAAAACATGCAATCTATTTCTTTGCCTCGATATGTCCATAACTCGAATCACACTTGTACATAGCTTTGTAGTGTCTAGATAATACATGACAGCTGAGCGGACGAGTTGATTGCAGCCCCACCCCACTCAACCACGCACTGCAGTCTACCCACGTCCCTCGAACCACGTTAAACCCCAAACATCTTCCTACCCGACAGACACCAATCCTAACCAACCCTACCGAACCACACGCACGCGCACACACACACACACTCTCTCTCTCTCTCACACACACACACACACACACACACACACACATACAGAGCTTAATAACTAATAATCCATTATCTCATTCATAAACCCAATTCTAAATTCCGCTAATTGCTCCACCCCAGCAAGTAGCCGCTAATGCTGATGAGCCAGTTGAGGTGTACATGTCAACAAGGGGATTTGTTCTGTCCAGTAAGCATTTTTGCACTGCTGTTGACACTAGGGCAGCTGTGGGCTAGCTGGGCCAATTTCACAACTCCTATAAGTGGAGAACAACTATTTTGAGTAGATCGATAACGTAGGCTATAATTGGAGATTTTGTTAACAAAGTCACTTATAAACAACAATATAAGTCATGATGCCATGCACGTGTGATATAAACAGTAAACATATAGACATTAGTCATCAGCTTTTGTTTGCATTCAACCATCTCTGCCTTTGTGTTTATTGTCTGTGTTGACTCCCCAGCGTTCAGTATTGAAGGTGTCCTATTCTTCGTTAGACAGCTTGGCTCGTCTCTGGCCTCCGCCTAAATCAGTGCTCATTCAATATTGATAGGAGAGCCTTTGCATTTCCATTGACAGACCAGAATAACTGACCTTTAACAGGAGATTGTGTAAATGATTTTGTCTTACACATCCTCATGATCCTCAAACATTGAATTAGCAAAGCTAAAAACACCATCACATACAATCGCAGATTAAACACAGATTACAAGTATTTAAATATTATTATAGCTTGGGTCCAGGATGGTTCGGTACAGTATTTGACTTCCAGGCAAAAGTACTAGTTTTGAACCCGAATGTCTTGACTCCCTTCAGGTATCCCTTGAGCGAGATGACTAGTCCTCGCTGCTACGCAGTGCAGTTAAAATCCAAGTTGCATTTGGTAATAGCGTCTGCTGAATTATTTATATTAAATGACTACAAATGACGTCCCCGTTCACCCCCCAACACATGACTGGTTTAAAAGATATCCTGGGGTCCAGGCAGTCCTTCTATGTTAAAGAATGACATCTGTGGGGAGATTGCATAGAGCCTTGATCGGAAACAGAAACTACCAGGGGCGGAACTGTGCCTTGTGTCCTCTTTCATTACGGAGATATTCTACTGAAGAAGAATCTTAAGGGGATTTGTGTAATTCTAGAATGGCCAGTCTGCCCGGTGTTGATTTGGAACCTTTTACAGTGGCCTTTTTCTCTAACAGATTACTTCTGCTAGTTTGTGTTTGCCAATTTATATAGGCTTTATAGATAGGCTTTTTAAGACAGGGAAATGTCCTGTTTGCACAGATTTGAGCTCTTCTGCCATCGAACATTAAAGTCTGATTTTGTGAGACTAGATAAAGGGGAACCGCCACAATGGCCCAGACCTGTAGCGGCCCAGTCAGGGAGCTCTGGTCCAGGTATCTGTTCTGCTGGTGGGGGTGAGGAGGCGCTGGCGTGAGAGAGACCAGTGTGTGCAGGGCCAGGCTGGGACCTGGCTGGAGCTGTTAGGTTCCCCTGCTCTTAAATAGAGAGTTAATGAATTCCTCAGAGAAATTGTGTGTGTGTGTGTGTGTGTGTGTGTGTGTGTGTGTGTGTGTGTGTGTGTCTGTGTCTGTGTGTGTGTGTGTGTGTGTGTGTGTTGGAGTTCCAAACCATTTTGGTGTGCATTATGATTAAAATATGATTGCTAAAACGGTTTGTTACAGAGATTTGGGATATACAGCCTCCATTTCTACAATGAGGTAACAGTAATATGTCAACAGTAACTGTAAAACCAACTGACCAGTTTAGTTAATTTCTCCTCACAATCATGTTTTTACTTTGGTTCATGTTTGAGAAAAATGCTTTGACACAATGAGGTCAGTGTATTCAACAGTCTGAGGTCATCAAACTGTGTTTGATGACCTCAGACTGTGTTTGATGACTGTTGAGCACACAAACATCATACTGTTTCGGAGGACGGCTACCTATCGGAGGTGTTCAACCAGTTACCCAAAGTAACTCAGCGATGGAATTGTGCTAGAATGTGGAACACTCCAGGCTACACACTATTTTCCCACAGCGAGTCGATGGGTGTGTCTGTGCGCGCATATGTGTGTGTTCACATGTGTGTGAGAGCATGTGTGCCTGTGTGTTGTCGACATCAATACGCCACTTACCAGCCAGCCGCATAGCTCCCCCTGTCGCCATAACAACCAGGCTGGATATGACAACAACACTGTGTTTTGGGTTCTCCAGTGATGGCTGTTTGTTGGTTTATTTGTGTGTATTTCTCATGGGTGGGTATGTGGGTCCATGTGTGCGACGCGTTCTCATGTGGGTGTTTTGTGTGAGAGTTCACCCTTATGAAGAATATATTGAGTTCCTTGCATGAACACTACGGCTGCTTGCCTAAAACAATCTAAATTGACTCGTAGCTATTTTGGTCTTCACTCTTCCGTCATCATTATTCCAATAGACTGTTTAGGACGGGCGGTTTGTTTTCACGTATCAGACATAATTCAAGCGGTTACTGTTAAGTAGGCTTTGAATTGTTCCTTGATCTTGGCTACAGAGTTGTCTCAGCTGGATGTGTTCTGCAAGTTAGTTCTTGCTGAAGGCACATTTCTAGCATGACAGAACAGCTCCCAAACAAATAGAAAACTGTCTGTTAGCAGCTAATATTGAGACGTTTGAAATGTTTGGTCAGAATATAGAACATCTTGTTGCAAAAGCCTCTACTAACTGCGCTTCACTCTAACCAATTCAATACAACACAAGAAACACAACAAAAGCCGTTCTCAAACTTAGGTAGCATTCCTTTCTTGGGGTTTTCTTACTCATTTCATTGGAATATTACAGATTGGTCTTCGGGAATTCATTTTAACATTATTACATCCGAGGGAATTTTACTAGTCATCCACCACAGGCCTCCTCCATGGATTCCTTCTGTTAGGTCATGCCTATAAAAATGCATTAAAGAAAGCTTTGACCTTTGTGATGTGTTTCCCTCCGCAGGGCAGAGAAGACTGAGGTGCTGAGTGAGGACCTGCTACAGGTGAACATGGAATTCTCTCTCTCCCTTCACTAGTGTTTGCTCAAACACATACATGTATCAGGTTCCACCGGCATTACATTCATTTCGCATGGGGTTTAAACGATGTTGATGAAACATCCAACTCTCTAGCTTGTTTGGTGTATATGGGCAGCATGAGACTGCAAACGTTTCTTGTCATGATTTTACATAAATCATCTAAACTGCCACAATCATCTCGACATTAAACACATCTTTGTGATCCAAGTTATTTGCCTGAAAGCAAGTGCATGTGCATGTGCCTTGTTTCCTGTTTCATTCATACCGAAGCGATCTCATTGGCGTATGGCAGGAAGTGTGATTTGTGGATGTGGAAGTGTGATTTCAGTTTTCTGTTAGTTACCCTGTAAGCAGAAGTGATCACTTTTCACATGCTGGCACATCACACAAACCTAGAGGCCACGTTTCTTGATTAACTTAAATTATTGAATCAAGAACACAATAACTCAGTACTAGATGCAAAATGCAACAGTTACTAAGTTTGTTACAGGTACCACATTTTGACAAAAGGATCATCTGTGTTTGCTGGTGAATCATCCAAAGCCCAGATTTTAATTTGATGGAACAAACTAAAGTGGAAGCAGTAAGGGGAAGTGGTGGCCGAAGAGGACTTCAAGCTTATTCTGATCACAATGCCTCAACACCTCAACCCCAACCATGCCAAGTAGTAGGCCACTGATGACTGTAACTGTGAAATGTTTCGTAATACTGCTCTTTTCATCTGTTAACTACTCACCCGCAAGAAGGTAAAAGTGAGCTACCTGAGCTAAATATGATCCAAATATTGTTTTCCATGATTCTTACCCTTGAATCCACAATAATTAACATTTTAGCTGTTGCTATTATTGTGCTTCCTGAGATTTTAATTAATTTGTAAGCTCCAGTCCCAAGACATGCTAACTTGTAGCATGTCTTAGGCTAGGCTTTGGTAGCATGTCTTAGGCTAGGCTCTGGTAGCATGTCTCAGGGGGAGCGTACCTATGTTCCCTGGGTCCTATGTTCCCCGCTTTGTATGTGACAGGAAACATAGGATCCGGTGAGCGAATCATTTTTTCGTAGGATGGTAGGGGCAAGTACCGCCTTTTTCGCCTCTGATTCGCCTGTGATTGGTTAGAATGGCTCTCCTCCTATTGGTTAGGGTTAGGGTGAGGTTTAGGGTTAACCCTCACCCTAACCCTAACCCTAAACCTAACCATAAACCTGACCCTAACCCTTCGCACCCGGGGAACATAGGCCCTGGGGAACATAGGGATGACCCCATCTTAGTCTAGGCTCTGGTAGCATGTCTTAGGCTAGGCTCTGGTATTATGTACAAGGATAAGCTTTGGTAGCATAGCTCTGGTACAGACATTGCATCTCACTAGTATGTTGACAGCAGAGCTATCTGGAGGCCTGGAGTGAAATTGCTGGCAGGTGAAACAATTGGTGGTTTGCCGCCTGCAAGGCCTCACAAGCTCATACGATTTGGTCATTTGGGAAAGGGCATCAGTGTTTTTTTCCGTTTGAGGCAGGCTTGACTTCTTGTGACGAATCTGTTATGCACGCACAACACACACACACACACACACACACACACACACACACACACACACACACACACACACACACACTTTCAGGGCCACTAAAGTCACACATTTATTATAGGCGACACTGAACTGTGAACCCTTGTTTAAATCACTCACTCACTCTGTTTGCCTGTTAAGTAGCTCACCTTAAATAGCTCTACCTTTGTCCCAAAAGCACTTTCTCAGCACGAATGAGTAAACGACCCACCCATTCAGAGAATGCCAAACCTATGGCTCTTTGTTTCTCTCTCACTTCTCTTTCATCTTGTACTCTCTCTCTTGCTCTCTCTTTCGCCCCCCCCCCCCCCCGCACTATTTATCTCTGGAGAATTGAACTTTGCCCATATCTTAAGAAAAGAGAGCACTGTGCTGTTATTCAGCGTCAGTTCACACTCCTTTAAAACTCTGATGAACCTGACTCCGATAACCGATGTGTTGAAACGCAATCATTTCAAGAATGTGCTGATTCTGCTGCAACTGCCCCTCCCTTCTCCACCTCCCTTGCCATCTCATCAAAGATTGTCTGTCTGTCTGTCTGTCTGTCTGTCTGTCTGTCTGTCTGTCTGTCTGTCTGTCTGTCTGTCTGTCTGTCTGTCTGTCTGTCTGTCTGTCTGTCTGTGTGTGTGTGTGTGTGTGTGTGTGTGTGTGTGTGTGTGTGTGTGTGTGTGTGTGTGTGTGTGTGTGTGTGTGTGTGCGTGTGCGCGCGCCAAGAAGGATTTTATGCATTATTTTTGGGAGAGCTTAGTGGGCACACCTTTTGTGAATGTCAGTTTAAGTAGTTTTATTCCATATTTGGCCCTTTAAATTCCTCTTCCTTCTCAGCCAAAATTCCAGTTTTCGGTGATTCACGTATCACACATCCTATCACAAAGCAAGGCCTTACCCAGATATAAAGCAGATATCCTGAAGGAAACTCATTGTTTGAAACGTGGGATAAGATGCATGCCTAGAACAACACAATGTTGTTTATTTGCTTGTTCCAGCTGCCTTGGAAACCAGAGATCTTTTCTGCACAGTCATCACAACCGGCCGGCCAGACCCAACAACAAGCCCCCTTGTAGCCAATGAGGTCAGCCAGCAAATTAAACAGTCAGCCAGTTCACAAATCCTAGCCAAGACAATCAGTCACTCAGCCTTCAAGTCGTCAAAAGCGGCTGCACTTCAGCGAACAGAGCTGCGTCCATCCAGGCTCTCTGTGACTCAGTGGAAGTTTCCATAGTTAGTGTTGTCAGGGGTCAGAGTTGAACTCAGCCCAGGCTTTTCATTGGCTGCTGGGGGTCGTCTGGAAACACGTGGAACCAACGAGCCTATAAAGCTTTAAACAAGCTCACTAACGGAACATGGGGCGTAACGGAAGGGAAAGTGTAAGCATGCGTGTGTGTTTCTGCATCTGCTATTTTTCAGGATATTGTGTAGAGTGAGTGATAGAAAATGATTTTTAGATTAATCAAATATGAAATTAATTGCTAGGTGCAGCTCTAGTGGGCATGTTTCCATGCACGGTTGGGTGTGTGTGCGTATTTACGAGCTGTGTGCGTGCAAGCTTGTTCCACTTCACTTCTCCGGTAGTCTGCATCTGTTTCTTCAATACGATATTCATCCATGGACAAACCTCCCCTGGCGATTAGACACATCGCTTCTGTCTCAATGTTTTCCAAGAATCCGTGGTAAAAGCCAAATTCAAAGGGAGCTCTTAGGGCCTGTCCACACGGAAACGATTGTTGTGTAAAAACTCAGTAGTCTTGCACGTTTGGGCCCACCTTCCAGACTGACCCGGCATTTTCAGGGCCTGCAGACGCACTTTTCTGAAACAAGGTCCCAGGGTGAAAAAGAGAAAAACGCCACCCTGCGGTGCCAATTGTGTTCCGTGTTGTTCTCCATTGTTGTTCTACTAAGCAGCGGACGCTTGGTGATGACATATTACGACGTGATGACGTATGTACAAGGGGCAACCGTACTCGGGCCCAGTTCAGATTGCCTAGCGTGAGCACAGGCCAGTGCACAGCAGGGGGCGGGGGGCAATCGTACTTGAGTACGGTACAGGGCAACTTTGCCTAGTGTGAGTCACCCTTATTTCCTACTGTGGAGGGCAATACTGTGGGTGATTGGTGTAATAAATCATTGCGCAAACACTTCGTGTCTCATCCTTGGATGCACACAGGCGCTGTCAAGGGGCCGAGCCTGCATGATGGAGCTAGCATGGGGCCCTTACCTGCGCTGTTTTCAAAGCAGCGCAAACAAAGCCCATTTTAATATAAATCGACCCTACATGTTACTAGTGACCCTTATATTCCCCAATGACTCTCTTTTCTGTTAGGGAGGAGTATATGGGTCACAGGAAAAAAATGCTGTTGGAACCTCAACTGCAACTCTTACCGCTTCCATTCACTCGCTCCGCACGATCGTTCCTAAAGAAATGTAGATTTTGATCGATGTTCGTTGATCGGCCGTAAAAAAAGTTTCCGTGGCCAGAGGCTGAGACACAGAGGCTGAGACAATCAGCCATGCAGTGTATCCACGAGTCGAGTTTGCAGACATACAAACACAGCCACAAACCCCTGGGCCTCGCTCTTTTCCTTTCTGTCCCTTTCCTCCTTCCCTCCCCCCCTCCTCACCCACCTTAGCTCAGAGTGCCTTACGAGAGCCTGGATCCAATCGTACCCGTGGTCAGATTGGACCACGCGTCCACAAAGGAATCAAAAGGCAGGAGCCATGGTGTTCGTTTGCAAGGACGCCAGAGTCTAGCTGGCGGTGAAGCTACCAGCTGCAGGAGAAGAACTATTTAGTCATTTGGCAGACGCTTTTATCTGAAACCACTTGCATGTGAGGCTGAGAGCATTCAGAGTATGGCATCATTTTTGGAGTTACTAACTAACTAAAACAATTTATACAGAGTGCAGAGTAGCTATAGGAATAGGAAAGACCAGAGAATATAATTGTTATTTATTAATTAGCTACAATAAAAGACCCCAAAAGAGAGAGGGGGAAAGAAGGGAATAAGTTTCGTGGCAGAAGAGCGGGAGAGTTGGAAGTAATGTTTAACATTGCTGCTCCTCTCAGGTCCTCATCTGTCAAGGGAATGCTTCCTCTGAAGTCTGACAGGTGCAGCACAGAGCTTGAGGTCCTCTCCTAGTTGTACCTCTGCATAGTTTGACACCCATGTACACTTTGTTTCACAGATCCCATATTGTTTTGTGTCATTCAGCTCTTGACATTAGCAACCAGCCTCATGATGTTATTTCTTCTTTTGATAGTGTTTAAAGAGAACCGTGCACTAATGGGTAGAAAGGCCCTGTTTCTCATTCTTAGTGTTTGCGTTGAGTATGCTCAGGTGGGGATATGCCTTCAGAGAAGCATTGTTTACTGTTGCACAGGATGAGGAAGTGGCTGCTTATTAAACAGACGGACTAGTCTGATGCAAAGTCTGTGTTTTTGCAAAGATCTGTGCGTTGTGTGTGCGCATTTTTGCCCGTGCTCAGGATCAGTTAATTTCCATGGAACCTTCAAGCATCCTAACCTTAAGTTTAGCTTCATGGTTAGATTTGTTTATAAACTTAGCACAAAAAGTAAGGAAATTTGTGTTTGGTAGATTATTTCTCTGTGGTACTAATGCTTTTTGGCCGTAAATCTTATAACGTTGGAAAGCCTGTTTAGTTCCCTTTCGAATGGGAACTAAACAGGCACCCACATACTCATCCCACATACTCATTTGTGGGATGAGTATGTGGGTTGCGCCCATGAAAAATGTGCCAAATCTTTTCTGCCATTGCCACTGCCACTACCAACAGGTTATTTTGCTGTTGCTATTGACACTTGTTTTGAGCTTCTGGTATGCCCAGGGGCTGCCAATCAGGTTCCTGATTGGCACCTGATTGGGCAACTTCAAGCTGGTGTTCCACAAAACCAAGTTGCGGCATTATTTGGAGTGAGCCCTAGTACCCTCTCCAAACTGAAGGCCAAGTTCCATATAACGGGGGATGTCAAAGACGGGCCACGAAGTGGGCGTCCCAAGAAAAGGACAGCCCAAGAAGACCGTTTCATCACCCTGTCAGCACTTAGGTTCCATAGGCTGTCTTCTACAGATTTGTAGTCAAGGTTTGCCGGATGATATGGCTGACGGCTCTCTGCCCAGGCAATCCGGAACAGACTACACGCAGCCAATCTTCGGTCTCATAGGGCTGCCAGGAGTCCTGCCATGACTGCCCTTCACCGTCAGGCCCGTTTGCGCTTGTGTGGGCAACACGTGCACTGGAACCTGAACATGTGGAGGAACGTTATGTTCAGGGATGAGTCCAGATTCTGGCTACGGCAGTTGGATCGTAGGGTCAAAGTGTGGAGAAGATGCGGAGAACGCTATGCTGATTGCTGCACCGATAGAATTACATCTTTTGGTGGAGGCAGTGTGATGGTGTGGGGTGGCATCTCCCTCACTGGAAAAACGAGGCTTGTCATCATTGGAGGAAATCTCAATGCAGAGAGATATAGAGATGAGATTCTGCAGTCAGTGGCAATCCCATATCTCCACAGTCTGGGACCAACCTATCCTCCAAGATGACAACGCTCGCCCCCACAGGGCGGGGTTTATCAGAGACTACCTCCAGAATGTGGGAGTGGAGAGGATGGAATGGCCTGCTAGCAGTCCTAACCTCAACCCCATTGAAAACTTGTGGGATCAGCTTGGGCGTGCTGTTCGTGCCAGAGTGACCAACACAACCACGTTGGCTGACTTGCGACAAATGCTGGTTGAAGAATGGGATGCCATCCCACAGCAGTGTGTGACCAGGCTGGTGACCAGCATGAGGAGGAGGTGCCAGGCTGTTGTGGCTGTGTATGGTTCTCCCACACGCTACTGAGGCTCCTGTTTGTGAAATTAATAAATTGTTTAATTGCCAATACGTCTTGTTTCTTCAAACTTCAATCATCCAATCCACCAAACACCAAACGAGTCAATGGCAGAATAAGCTGTTTGGCATTAGCAGAGAAGAGTTGGCAAATTTTTCATGGGCACAACCCACATACTCAGCTCTGCTGCTCATCCCACAAGTGCATGTTCCTTACAAATGGGGCACCATTTGAAAGGGAACTATACAGGCTTTCCAACGGTATGAGATTTATTGCCAAAAAGCATTGTTACCACAGAGAAATAATCCACCAAACACAAATTTCCTAAATTTCGTAAGCTAAGTTTATAAAAGTGCAGGTATACTATAAGTCCTTCAACTACAAATATATTTATTCACCTATCTTGACCTGACATCGTCATGTGTTTTTGTGTGTGTGTGTGTGTGTGTGTGTTTGTGTGTGTGTGTGTGTGTGTGTGTGTGTGTGTGCATATTTACCTCAGATCGAGCGGCGGATGGAGCTGGTGCGAACAGTGTCGCACAACGCACACAAGAGGCTGGTTATGTGTCTGCAGGGTCAGCTGGGCACCGACGCGGATAAACGACACGTAAGAATAAGAGGAAGGAGAATTCCACCTTCCTCGCACTGTTCTCTCCTCTCACTCACTGTCCTGTCCTGTACTCACAAAAGAGCAGAGGACAACTTTGAATTAAATTACCCTAGTTTTCATTGTATTATTAGAGTACCCTGGCTGGCTAACCGAGGATTATTAGGTTTAGCAAGACCTATTTCCAATGTACGATTTAGCAGGTGCTTCAAAGTGAATCTATTTTGATGCATGTTGACATTAATGCAGAGGTGATGGTTGCATCTTGCTCAAGGATGCCTACTGGTAGACTGAGAACATAGGGATCGAACTCAGAATTGATGTGGATAGAAGTCGAACACCCTAACTCTACTAAACTTTCTTCATCCTGCCACAGTGTTGTGCTTTCATTAAGTATTGCATAGTATTGAGTCACTCAGGAACAGACGTAGTGGAAATATTGAGCCATGGCCGTCAGTGTTTTTGAGTTTTCCAGAACGCACGGACAACATGCACACAGTCATTGAGATTGCCATGCCGCGTCCTAGCATTTGTTTTAACTTTCTTTGACTCCTTTTTATTCAGTTATATCATGGATCATTGCATCTGTTCAACTCGGTTAATGTTATAGCACATAGAACACGGTTAAGTGTTGGTTGTGGGTCTGTCTCTGAAAACGGTTTCACCTTTACCTGGTGCCTCACGTTCACTTTCTATTCATCCCCCTGCAGAAAAAGATGCCACTGACGTCTCTGTCCCAGGCCATGCAGGATGGAGGCAGCCAGCTGGGGGAAGAGAGTCTGATCGGGTCTGTAAAAGTAAACTCTCTTAAATTGCTCAATAATTCAGCTCATGGCTGTATTAAAGAATGCAGACTCACTTACCTTACCCTCATCCTAAAACTGCCATTTGCTACACTATTTTAAACTTGGGTAAAATAGTAAAATTCAAATTGAATCCTCTAAATACAAAGATGATTGTGGAGAGGGAAAAGAGCATAAGTTGTCTACACTAGCTGCGCTTCCATCCCCCTGATTTTATGCAAATTTTGAAGTATTGAATCAGTAAACGGTGATGGAAACACCAAAATCTGCATAAAAATCCTCTAATTCGCAAAAAAGTTTATCCGCTCACTTTAGGTGGTTTTTGAGAAATGCGAAAGAGAGTAAATGCGCAAAATGGGAGATGGAAACACTTTTCGAAACAGCTGTGACGTAGCGAACATTGAACACACAGGACTGACAAGGTCCTTCCGATTTCCGCATAACGACCGGCCGTAGCAACCCTGCTGACATCAACTTGTAGCGTCAATATATATTTATATATATATTTAAGCGTTTGCATGCATAGACATCCTATATCATATATATATATATATATATATATATATATATATATATATATATATATATATGATATAGGCTGTCTATGTTTGCATATCCTTTAATTATACCGTGTCCATTAATCCCTGATATATGGACACCTACTAAGTAATTCCAGTCAAATTATCTGTTCAGCCTTCAAAACGAGAGCTGGTACATTGTGGAAAATGCATTAAACTGTAATCAGAAAACGCGGTTATATGCTATAGACCCTAGAGTATCTGTGGTATAAAGGCTGCAAAGAATTTTGAATTATAAATATGTACAATGTATCCTTTAAAAACCTCCATGGAACAGATGGCCAATGTGAATAATAGATACGTGTGGACCACTGAAGAGGTAAAACCTTTCCTTGCTCTCATCGAGGAAAAAAACATTACAGCTATTTTAGATGGAAAACAATGCAATTCCACTATATATCAGGACCTAAGAGAGGATGTTATCAAAAGGATACGACAAGCCCTGGAATGTGTGTAGTTTTTCGCTCCAACCACTTGATGGAAACGCACCTAATTCGAATTTCTTTTTTGCGAACTTTCTAAAGATTCGCATCACCTTTTAGATGGAAACGTGACTAGTGGCTGTATGAGGGTTTAGTCTATCCGTCTTTTTCACTACCACAATTCTTATGGAAAATGCAGCATATTTAATGTAAATCGAAAGGAAAGAGGCTGAGTAGAACAGATCATAGCTGATTTGAGTGGTTGGACTCGAGGACATCTTAGATGTGTTTGGCTTTACACTGTTGGTCCTTCTCAGGAATGTGAGCCTACAGCAGTTTCCCACTCACTCACTCACTCACTGACTCTGTGTGTTTCTGTGTTTGAGAGATTTACTCCGTTGTTAGTGTATGTGTTTTGCATTGCTTTATCTTGGTCCTGTGTGTATGTAATCACTATTGGTTTTGTGTGTGTGTGTGTGTGTGTGTGCGTGTGCGCTTATATTCTGTCCTTGTGCTTGAGCAGTAAGATGATGGATGTGTGTGGGGAGGCAGAGAGCAAGCTTGCCTTGGAACTTATGCAGCACGAGGTCACGCTAGAGCGGGAAGTCCTGGAACCTGTCAATCAGCTCACAGAGGTACAAACACACCGCTAAGCACCACTACACAGCACATGGCATTCATAACACACCATTACACACCAAAACACCCCACTACACCCCATAAAACCCCCTTAAGAAAAACACCACACACTACCACACACCATACCAGACCACTACACACCATAACACAAAAACATACCAGTGCACACATCACTCCATAGTACAACTGCTCATTATAAAAAGATGTACTGACGGTTTGGGCAACATTGTAATGTAGATATTATGGATCAGGTTGTGTGTTGAAAGTGTACCTTATGAGTCTCTGTTTTTTATTCCAAAGGTGGACATTCCAAACGTGCTGAAAATGAGGAAGCAACTGGGCAAGCTGGTTCTGGACTATGACTCGGCTAAGGCTAGGTACGCTAGATGCTAGCTCGAACACTGTTTGATATGATCGAAAAGGGATGCTATTTCAAACTTTTTTGTAAGGAATGCAAATCTTACTTAAAAAAATGGACGACTGTGTACTTAACTACAACCCAATTGTTTTGGGTAGTGTCAAAATAAATTTCACAAAAGGAATTAAAGATATTTTGATTGTTTTAATATTTAGGGGCTGCCCTTTATTTTCAGATGTGCAGTGCCAGCGAAAACGACAACATAACATTATAATTATTCTATAATAATTGTTTTTAACTGATAAAAACACCTGGCTAGGTTATTATTTTTTATTTAATCTTAAACCTTTATGTTTATTACCTGCCTGCCTAAAATTGTTCAATCACCCACAGGTGGTACCAGGCGACAAGAACCAGTAACCAGGCCATGGCGTCAAAGGTGGACTCACTCAAGGACGAGATGGATGAGGCTCTTAATAAAGTGGAAATATGCAAGGTAGATACTAACAGATTTATTAAAATTGAGTCAAACCCTAGAGGCTTTATAGTCCCAGCTCCGGTCTCTTTATTAAGTTGGAACAATGGGCCTTATTCACATAGCGGCCATCTTGGTTCTAAATGCTGGATGGGGGGAACTGAAGGATGCAGAATGTCGCATTATTCCCTTCCCCCCCCACCCAACTAGCATTTAGAGCCAAGAAGGATGCCAGGTGAATAAGGTTCATATCTAAACAGGGTAGGAACAGGCCAGCCTTTGTCATCAGAAGTCAAGTCTTACAACCAATCAGGTTATAAGACTTACAACAGTATGACTTTTGGACATTTAATCTGCTTGCTCGTCAGATGTTGTCTTCAAGAGGAATTTGGTGAATATAACACAGTAGATAATGTAGATGACATGAAAGAGATTTGTGAGACTGAGGGATGTTATCTTATAAATGTATTTTTTATTGCCACACAGGACCAGCTTTCTGCGGATATGTATAGCTTTGCTTCAAAAGAGGGGGACTACGCAAGTTATTATGTCTTGGTAAGTCTGCCATGATGAAGGTCATATCCTCTCCATGTCTAAACTGTTGAGTGAATATCTCATTTATTTAGTGTGTGTGTTGCATGTGTGTATGTGTGTAGCTATTGGAGGCCCAAGCAGACTACCACAGGAGATCTTTGGCTGTACTAGAAGCAGCCATCCCTGCCATCAAACTGCAGCAAGGTAAACATCACCCGCAAGAAATACCTACTATAAATACCGAATGAAACGTACATTTATTATTGATTGTTGGTGATCGACGTACGCTACAAACTACACGGTAAAAAAATCTGTATTTAGGAATTGAGAAACCAATTATTTATATGGATAGGTACACACTTCAGCATGTAACCCCAAAGAAACCTGAAACCTGAATAAACACGATAAACATGATAAAACACATTTAATTTTATTGTGTGCTGTGTCTGTATTTTTCCGTAAACTTGTGCGGGATATTCTATTTGTAGGACAGGGGTACTAAATGAGTGATACTATTGCATTGCTTGGCTTCTAGAAGAAAAGCCTATAAGTTTTGCATTGGGGGGGGGGGGGACTCAGTGGTTTGTGTGCAGGTTTTATGTTTTGCCTAGTCTAGCAGCATTTCAGAACCATTAAAGATTCTCCCAAAAAAGTGAAATGCAAACTCTGTCAATTACATTATCATACTACTCACACTGGTGAAAATTATTCTCTCCATCATTCACATTTTGAATCAGTCAAACACATTCAATTTATCAATCTTTGTTTGCATGATCGGATGTGAATACCTTTGGTAACAAGACAAAACAAATCGCTCTGTCTCCACAGAGACCAGCCACTGTTTGATTAAATAGATCTAACATGGTATATTATACTAGGTTAATATCCTATATTTTCTGTTCATTGAGCGGCATATATAGAAAAATCTATGATATATGTAATTAACTCAACCATCAGTCATCGATGGGTCTTGCCTGACAATCATTTTTATCCATGAAATATCTTATATCAAAGAAAACCCTAAATATAATCTAAATTACAATATTTAATTGTAGGATCAAAAATGTTAGGTCGGTAATTGCGTGTCGGTTTTGAACATTTTGTCGCTTCAAAAAGCGAATCCAAAATGTCTGCCAACAGCCAACTGACCTCCATGTTGTGTCTCCCTCCCCTTCCCCCTCTCCTGCTAGACTCGTGGATGGAGAAGCCAGCGTTTGGCACAGTCCTGGAGGAGCACCTGGAGAGGAGCCACAGGGAGATCGCCCTGCCGCTGGAGGCCTGCGTCATGATGCTGCTTGAGACTGGCATGAAGGAGGAGGTAGAGACTGAAGAGTTACATTGTGTTGTCCTAGCATGATATCTAATGTTGTTGCAAAGCAAGCCACGCTATTGTGATCATGTTTCTTATTTTCTTTCTTGACATTCATTCAAATCATTTGTTACCACTGTGACTACAGGGGGCGCTATAACTCGTGGTCAAACCTTCATTATTTTCTTTTTGATTGTGTTACAAATGGCTGTTGGTTTTGGCTGATTTATGCAAAAATATGATTATGCTAATGAGAAGTCATTATTCAACCAGTCCGCTTCAGGAAACCTCAGAGGCCTAACATTGCGTGTGCCCATCAAAGACCTCCCCCTTAAGTCCCCACTAGTTTTGTGTTGATAGCTGAGTGGTTGAATTTTCACTGTTCCCGGTTCTCAAGTTATTTTTTTATAATGGGAGTCATTTGGGAAAACAACTCATGGTCGGCAAAGTTGGTACATGTATAGAACCGGGGGTAAGCAGTCCTCAAAAAAGTAAAGTACCTCCTTGGCAACAGGGGACGCTATAATTCACCACCAAACAAAAACAATCAGCCTCATTATTCAATTAATAAACAATCAGAAAACAGCCCAGGGACTGGAAATCTGGTGTGCTAACCTCATTAGCCTTTCTAGCATTAACATGTCAGTTAATGAGTTAATGAGACAGTTTCAATTTTAAGTTAATCTTTCAACTTAATAAAATGTCATGAATAAGCATATGAACAGATTCTAAATGTTTTGGCTTTTTTCAGAATTATGAACGATCAAATAAATTCAAATATATAATCAAATGTAATCAAACAATCTTCTGCCAATCTATGAAACAGCTAAAAATATATAACAATTACAGGTTATTTTTGTCCCTAATGCAGATAATTTCTAGGTTGATTCGAAATAAAATCTCTAAATTGTATGATTGCGGTTAATAATTCTGAAGTGAAAAATGGAAGTTGGTAACGATCGCTTATGCTGGCTTGCCAATTGTGGCCATCGTGTGTGTGTGTGTGTGTGTGTGTGTGTGTGTGTGTGTGTGTGTGTGTGTGTGTGTGTGTGTGTTCGCCCCTACGTATGTGGTGTTGCATTTCCTCTCCACATCTGTGAGCCATTACCATAGCCACTAATACCCTCTTTAAGATGCAGCCACAGCAATAGATATCCTAAAATGGTATTATTCAGACGCTTTTTTAGAGGAAGCCAGGCCAACGATTTAAAGGGGTAGTGTGTAGAATTTGTTGCATCTAGTGGAGCCGACCAGGCAGAAATGGGTTATAATATTCATAGGTATGTTTTAATTTGTAGTGTATAATTCCATGAAATAAACAATCATTGTTTTTTCGTTATCTAGAATGAGGCCTTTCTATCGACAGTATGTAGGGAGAAGGTGCTCTTCCATGGAGGCCACCATGTTTCACCGCCATATTTCTACAGTAGCCCAGAAAGGACAAACAGCTATAGAGAGGACCTGTTTGTTATTCAAAAAAGAGAATATGTTTTAGGCGTTATTTAGGCGCAAGAGTTCCATGACAATTTTCTAATATTGTTTTAGTGCTGTGGTTGTGTAGGAGCATTAAAATGAGCAATGTTATTTATATTTATATGCAAAGCGCCACACATCTTGGCATTGTAAGTGTTCTATAAGTGTGAGAAGGTTAACCCTCTTTCAGGTGCGCCTCATATAACCTAGGGACTACAAGCTATATGCTTTTACTTTTTTGCCAAGGGAGGTTTAGGGAGGTTTAGGGAGGTTTCAGAATGGGTATTCATTTGGTTGCAATCTGTAACTTCACTGCTAGATGCTACGGACTGGACCTCAGTCTGCGTTAGAACCTGAAACAACCAGAGTAGCACAAATATGAAGTCAGTTGGTAGGTCCGTAGTGAAACTTACTCATTTACTTCCTGTTTCTTGACACAGAAACCCACACACACTATGAATATACAAAGTGCAAGTGTTCCTCTTGAAGGGAAACAAGAAGAGTGGAGAATCATTTGCATGAAAATAAATATATATATATATATATATATATATATATATATATATATATATATATATATATATATTGTATTTCCTAGGGTCTCTTCCGCATCGCCGCTGGTTCATCCAAGCTGAAGAAGCTGAAGGCGGCGTTGGATTGTTCCACGTCGCAGCTGGAGGAGTTCTACTCAGACCCCCACGCAGTAGCTGGTATGATCCACTGTCATGACAACACTGCGAAAACTAGGGATGCACAGATTTTTTTTTTTTTACCAAGTACTTACATTTCGGTATTCGCAGAGTACTGATATGAGTACTTAATAATACTATTAAAGTTTAAAGAGCAAGTGAACCCTGGGAATGAGGACACTATGAGATTAAAAAAAATGAAGTATTTTGGGCTGAGAGTTCTAGGAAAGAGGGGGACGTTATCGCCATGGTCACGGCCCACAGCAACGTTGTGATGTATATGAGAGTTATAATGAGCGATGGTGTATATGAAATGCACCACACACAGTAGCGATGCAGCATGTGCAGTGGCAGTATGCAGGGTGGGATTTGTGAAAAAAACAGAGGGGGGGATAATTTTGAGAAACATTTTAAAATGTTTCAAACACGGACCCTGTGTATTTTGGTTGTTAATTATTACGATGTAATGGTGAAAATACTTTGAGTGGGGGGGATAATTTTTATCCCCACCAAGGATAAAAATAATTCAGCAGAGGGTAGGACGTGTAAACCAGAGGGGGGGATAATCCCCACCATCCCCACCGGCAAATCGCACCCTGGCAGTATGCAATAATAATAATACAATAGTTTCCGAAAAGCTCGACGCCACGGTCAGACAGAGCTCCACATGTCCGCACAAACCGGTGCCCCTTTATTATCTAAATTGGGTACTTATTTCAGCAACGTGATGAAATGGCATAGATTACTATGTTGACGATCATATAGGACATATTTGTTAAAAAAAATGTGTGTGTGTGTGTGTGTGTGTGTGTGTGTGCGTGTGTGTGTGTGCGCGCGTGCGTGTGCGTGCGTGCGTGTGTGTGTTCAGGAGCACTCAAGTCCTACCTCAGGGAGCTTCCGGAACCTCTGATGACGTTTGGGCTCTACGACGAATGGTTACAGGCCTCAAAGTACACACACTCTCACACACACAGACACAGACAGCTTGCCAAGCTGGCAAGCACATATATATCATGTATATATATATTAATTCATGTGCTTTTGACAATTTTACCTCAATCTCTGTATGCTTAAAGTAATGTAATAAAACAATTCCTGACCCTCTGCTGTGTGTGTGTGTGTTAAGTGTGTCGGATCCGGACAAGAGGCTGCAATCGCTGTGGTCAACATGTCACAGTATGCCAAATGCACACAAGGCCAACCTCAGGTAGAGTCTGTTCCACTCCTTTCTATTCTAATATATTCTATTTGGTTCTAGCTGTTGGATCTCAGTCCTTTCTAATCCTGATTCTACCCTAGATTGCATGTCGTTATTTTACATGAAGTACATGTGCTAGTATATAATACATATTGTCTGATGTGCACATTGTGCACACTATGTATTTTGGGACATGAAAGCACATGTTGTCTCTATTACACAATAAAGGTATTGTGAAAGAGTCTCTATCTCATGTGATGGAGTAAAGTATATTGTGTGAATTATGTCTAGATAAGCGGTAAAGAATTGTCCTGATATATAGCAATATATGCACTGTGTACGATAGTAGATACGATGGTTCTTTGCTAATCTCAGATTCGCACCTGACACAGCGTACGAACCTGACACAACAGATGGTTTCTAACACAGAACTTGGACGTCCTTTGAAACTGTTTAGATTGGGGCAGGCAATTACCACTGTCCATCATGTATCCTGTGGTTCAAGATAGCCTAAAACGATACACACGCACGCACGCACTGTGTGAGTCACACAGTGTGTATTGTCAGTTGCATAGTATTCATCTTGCGGTACACAGTATGTAATGTCTGTTACACAGTATACATTTTGTGTAACATAGTATGTATTGTGTGTTGCAGATACCTGGTGAAGTTCCTGGCTAAGCTGGCGCAGGACAGCGACGTGAACAAGATGACCCCCCCCAACATCGCCATCGTCCTGGGGCCCAACCTGCTCTGGCCAAAGACAGAAGGGTATGGAAACGGCACACTGCTTTCTACTATCTAGTCATTCATCCTTCACTATTCCTTTACAACGGACGCACTGTGAATTCAGATACAGGTCGTTCTGGATCAGGTAGGGGTGAGGCAGGGAAATGGCGGCCGTTGGGGATCAATACCGGATACCTTTGGTCCTGGATTCTCAAAAACCTTAACCACCTTTGCACTATCCCCCCTCCCTACCTCACATCTCATTCATGTACACAGAACTGAGTTTGTTTTCTTGAGGGTACACGTTTAAGGACCGAAATGTTACCTATCTATTTATTAATTCAATCTATTAAGACTTTTTAATTTCCTCATGCTCCATCTTGTGTGTTGTCTTATGACCAGGACCCTGGCAGAGATGGCCGCCGCCACGTCTCTCCACGTGGTCGCCATCATAGAGCCCATCATCCAGCATGCAGACTGGTTCTTCCCTGATGGTAAAACCCTGTAAAGAATTGTTTTAAATGTAGTTGATTTAAAGGGGTTTGTGTGCGCGTGCGTGTGTGTGTGTGTTTCATTATTTTATTTATTTACGCTTCTGCACGCAGGATTTATCTTCAATTCGATTTTTATATTATATTTTCATTTATTTAACCTCATTATTTCCCAGGTAACCATATCTAGCCTCACGACCTCACAACACTTTTACACACCAAATAACCAACCCTGACTTCCTTTATCCCAAACCTAAATTTCTTCTCTCGCTGTCTCTCTCGGGTCCCTGTGACCTCCAGAGGTCGACTTCAACGTGTCGGGCATGTTCGCCCTGCCCAGCCACCTGGCCACCCCCGAGCCGGACCCTCCCGGCCTGGAGAAGAGACGTCCCGGCAGCATGGGGGGGCAGGAGGGTGACGGCCACACCCCCCGTAAAGACAGGTACCTGTCCCGCCCAAACCTCAGCCTCACCCTCAGCCTGCCGTCTCGCTCCCGATCCCAGGGGCCCCGGGGCCCCACAGTGTCGGCTCTCTACTTGGCGGCCGACGAGTCGGTCACGGTCACGGAGACGCCCACCGAAGAGCTGCCAGCTCCAAACTTTAAAGCAGAAGGCTGAAGGGGCCATGATGTAGGGGCCCCTGGTGTAGAGCCTGGTTTAAGCCCCCTAGTGTTGGCCCCTGGTATGAACCTCTGGCATAAAACCCAACACACACACACACACACACACACACACACACCGACACACACTCTTCCTTTTACTGAGAAACTAAGCTAATAGTTTATTTTTGTGTGTGTGTATGCGTGTTGCTTCAGCACTACATTATGTGCTACCTTTTATCAAGGTACATTTTACATTGATTTTGCACGGTTGCCAAAGCCAATAAGTGTGTTTATTTAATTTAAGGTTAATAATGTACAGGAATGAAACAAAGGGGAAGACAGTTGAATGGTTTTCAATGTGATGCATTGTCATTCTTCTGTGCTACGATGTCATTCGAAGCGTGACTGTACTCTTGTGAAACTCTTATTCTTTCCATTAAAGCTTAGGTTTTACTGTGGCTTGCGGGCTGTATGTTTTGTGTGGGTCTTCCTACATTGCCTTCCATTAGTTCCCTCTCATCTTTCTATGCAAACATTCAGACGTTCTTTTGGCTCTAAGACAACTGTGGTTTCTTGTGTTGTCTCGAAAGGGGGAGTTCTTTTAACCGTAAAAAGTGTATGTCTCTCACTCTTTCTCTACCAGACACACACACAACGTGGTCCTTTCACGTTTTCTCCCAATTTCTCCCTATTCACTGGTTTGTTTTATGTACTTCCTGATATTTTCTCTTCCCGTCCTCCCCTTCTGCTCTCCCTCCCTCCGTCTTCCTTAGCGCTGGTAACAAACCACCGGAGCCCGCCCCGCGTAAACTCGGCACTCTAAATAGAAAGCATCTTAGCTTACCCGCCTTCAAGTCCCAGACTCTGCCCCTCCCGGAAGCTGGGGACTCACCCACACGGCCCCAAGCCCCAGTCCAAAGCCCTACCCTGGCTATTGATGCGGAGCCGCACTGCCTGGTGGACGGAGGAGGTGGTGGTGGTGGTGGTGAAAGTGGAGGAAGGGGTAGTCACAGGAATGTGGTGCAGGTAGACTCAGTGCAGCCTCAGCCTTTGTCCAGCCCCAGCATTGAGAAGTTCAGGTAAGGAGACGTAAACCCGGGATCCCGTCACCTTGCCAAAAAACGCCCAATCAGCTCTGTCCGCCTCCCAAATCAGCGCTCCAGCGACCTGTCGTTTCGTCACCCCCGCCACGAAAATGTTGTCCCGTGTCTGCTCCGGTCATTGTTTTCACAGCGCAAGCACATTGCCCAGATTGATTATTCCAATATTGACAGTTGACGAGTTGAATCAAGGAACTCTCCATGTTGAAACGCTACCAGCTTGTTCCAGGAGAAGACATACTGGTTTGTTTACAGGCTTAGCCACTTCAATGGGCGATTGGCCACATTTTCTGTTTGATAATGCTCCAGATTTCTTTACCTGCCTGCCTATCTGTCTGTCTGCCTGCCTGCCCGTCCCTCCATCTGTCCCTCTGCGTGATCATCGGTCTGTCTCTGTCTTACGTGTCAGAAATATGATTTCCAAATGCAAGACCAAATCACACAATCTTACATTTGTACTTTTTAAATTCCCTTTTCACTAATTTTTTTTAACAATGCTACCTAATACAAATTTTCCTGTTTGTTACATACAAATAAACACTATCTCTCAACTATGTCGTTAATATTTTGTTAATGTGTTCAATATGTTGATAAGAGTCACGCCATTGTGTCATAACATCAATCCAATGTTATCGCCATCAAAGTAACTTTCATGGCAAACAAAATGTTGTGATTGCAATGCATGCATGTGTCCAACACTGATGTGAACTGAGACAAGGTGTGTGTGTGTGTGTCTGTGTGTGTGTGTCTGTGTGTGTGTGTGTGTATGTGTGTGTGTGTGTACGGATTGACCTTCTACATGTATATCGTGTTCCCCCTCCACACAGCCCGGCGCGGGAAAACACATCCACCCCCCCTCCTCAGAGGAATGGATCGGCCCCCCACCTGACTGTGGGCACGCCCCACTCCCAGGGGGGCTCCCGAGGGACAAGTCCACACATGATGCGCAGGGGTAAGATCACACACACACACACTTGACTTTATAAATTAAGGTGAAGATATTTTAGAGGAACAAGGAATTTTAATGCCGCTAGTTAATTCATGGATTAATGCACCGTGAGATTTTTTTTTGTTCATCCTCTGTGGCAACAAGTGAAGTAGCTTTCGGCTCAGCTTGCGTCATCTTGTGCGCTCCTACATCTCAACCAGAGATAGTATATAAAATGGATGTATTCCATTTCCAATTCTCTTGGCTTATGAGGGCGCCGTCTTGTCATAGTTTGACTCCGCCTCATTTCCTCTAACCAAAACAGGGCATTGATGTGACGTCAGGGGGAGGGAGATACGCCCATCTAGGTGACGTACACCGAATTAGCTCGTAGCTCATTAGTTTTTAAACGATCAGTTGGTACAGTTGACCGCAGAGCGAGGCATCTTGGCACCGGAATGAATCCTGAAAACTAGCCTCCGAGTCAGGGTGAGAGTCAGCGGCTAGCTGTCACTCAAGAGGCCGCGCCCCAAATTATTCATAACGTTTTACCTACAATATAATAAAAACTAGCCTGCTACAAAATAAATTCACCCCCCTCAGTGTTGTCATTGAGATATGAACTAAGCATACTGACTAGAATGTTTTTTTTTGGACCAGGCTGTAAATAGGATCAATAAGACTGTGAAACATGTGAGTTAACGAAGAATTGCTCCCTCTTGGTACCACCTCGTAGTGGCCACCCGGTGCTACTGCAATGTTTGTCACCTTCCGCGTCGGACGCTGGTAGAACTCGACGTGGGCGGGGCCTGATCTCAACATGGTGACGTTTGACCCCCCCTCCCACCCATAGGTACCAAGAAGCAAGCCCCAGCCCCTCCCCGGCAGGCCAGCCCCTTTACGCCGCAGTTGGGCAGCCAGCAGACCCCCGGCTCCGCCTACCACCCGCCCATCGCCCCCAAACGCCACTCAGGCAAGGAGAGCCCCCAGATCCATGCGCCCGGCCTCCCGCCCCCCCAGCCCCCGCTAAGCCCCGCCCCCCCGGTGGCGGGAGGCGGGGGGGAGACGGACCGCTCCCCACCCAGCACCCCAACGCCCCCCGGCACCCCTCCTCTGGACCGGCCGCAGCCCTACCCCGTGGTGCACCCCTCCTTCCACTCGGGGTCGCTGCCTCGCCCGTCCAGGCCGGCCCCGAAGCCCCGCCCCCGGCCAAGCGGGCCGCCGCCCCCACAGCCGCCGGCCAATGAGGGTGAGAACGGCCTCTTCAACTCCGCCTCTAAAGTCATAACAGGTAGAGTGCCCTCGGCTGTTCTTCATAGATAAACCAAGGAAATAATATAGAATATTGTAGCGCATTCATTCACTTTAACGTGCACTATGCAGTTCATCATCTTTGGTTAAGATGTTGTTTTTTTCTGCCATTCTTATTCTCAGTTGATGAGGGTTGGCTGAGGAGTGAGCTCACGGGATTTATTTTTAGTGAAAACACCAATTTTAGTTTTATTACTGCTGGCTGCAGTGGGAAGATGCATAGTCTAGGTTTATTTAAGAAAATACAATATATTATTAAATAGAAGTAGTAATGGAGGATGAAATAACAAAAAGTAAAATGTCCAGTAAGCACAAGTTGTTGGTTTTGGGGATGTTGCTGTTTAAAACCGCAGACACAGCAGCCACTAAAGCTGCTGCGAAATGTATAAAATGTGATTTACTAAACCACTGTAAAGCCTAGTTCAGTCTAGCAGCTCATACGTAGAGATCATTCACGGAACGTTCCAAAAACCGAATGTTTCCAGGTCTAGTGAAAGGATATGTCCAGTTAACTAAGACCTCGGGTTGATTGTTGATTATGTCTATGTTGAGATGGAGCCTGGAAATCCAGACCCACATCTAGAAAGCTGTAGGGTCTGGCAACGAGTAATGAAAATGGCCCAACTCAAGGGGCGGCACCAAGCATGCATCTGAAAATATCACTGCACGCAATTGGATAATGCTACGACCAAACAAACCGGCCAAATCCTTTAAACTTGTTCCTTTTTGTTCATCTGTGTACCTAAACATTAATGGCTGCTGAAGTCACAAGCTGAGGATTTTTCCTGTGGTTTTCAACTGTGTTAATGACTATGAACGGATTTCCACTGGGCTTATGTAGGCTGGCACTCTGTCTGGCTCGTGGTTCCACTGCCTTCTCTCTTCTACACACACTCTCTCTCGCTCTCTTGATAATCTTGTCATGTGGTGATCTGATGCATGATGGGAAATATGTGTAAATATTGCAGATGTCTGAGCTGCTGAGATCTGAAAGGCAGCGATGGTAAGAGTTTGATTGGCTGATTGGTCCTGAAGCCCCACCTGTGTGTGTGTGTGTGTGTGTGTGTGTGTGTGTGTGTGTGTGTGTGTGTGTGTGTGTGTGTGTGTGTGTGATATATACATAATATATGTATATTTTGCATCCACGCTGGCATGAGCCTCTCTATCAACCTGTGCTTTTTAACATTAGCATGCATGTGGTCCCTACCCCTTGTTTGTGCCGGTTCCTGTTGAATTGCTATTGGATGCTAACACCTGTTTGCTTATTAACCCTTAACCCAAAAACTTTGTTTTTTGGTTGTCGGTTCAGAGTATACAACTCCGCTGTGTTACGCAGGATGGTTAAGGCTTTTTTATCATCCCACGTTCCCGCAACGCAATAACGCAGACACTTCAAAGCAGTCCTGAACGTTTGTGGTTCTGCGACGGGTTTTAGTTAGCGGACCAATCACAGCCCTTGCTGCTCCGTCGCCTCAACGGAAGGTTACGATTTTTGGGAGGCTCACGTCCGGCCCTTGCGGTGGATGCAAGGAGGGTCCGCAAGGACATAAGGGGTCCGTAACCCCCTTGCGTTGCATGAACGTGGAACCATAAAGAGCTTTTAGGGTGCCATTCATCAACGGTATAAAATTGGTTGGATGACTCTACCTGTAGGCTCCGTTAGCAACTATGCTTACCCTATACCTGCTCATTAACGTGTATCTACCATAAAAACACTGGCATACTTGAGTGTTTTTAATCCTAACCCAGGTAAATGACTTGATTCACTATGAAGTCATGTAGTGTTATTAGTGAGTGAATCTTACTTATTCCTTACAGACCTGCTTCCCTCAAATCTGAAGATGTATAACATGATGAGATTAGGAACACTATAGACACTGTTCAAACCACCTGTTAGAAATTTAGTTGAATTGGAAATCTGTTATACTTAATAACACACATATATATATATATATATCTATATCTGTGTGTTCCCAATGTTGGAGGTAGGTGTTTTTAGGGCGTGTGCTTTCAAGTATTTAGGTTGTGCGTTTCCTGTTGTGTGTGTGCCTAAGGTCTTTTGGGGGATAAGATAAAACAGGGGCTATCACGGAAGCTCCTTCTGCTGCTTACTTTTCTTCTCTTGGCTGCAAGGCAAAGAGGCAAGCCCCATCATCAAGCCGATTGGACGAGCCCTGATTCCTGTGGTTGCTGTGGACCAACCGGAGGAGAGCTCTGCTGGTGAGGAGCCCTCCCCGTCCCCAGTCCCCCAAGCAGATCCTGAGGACGAATTGGAGAGCACCATCATGTGAGGAGCGGCCTGGAGGTCACCATTCACACTGACCGGACAAAAGATTTTCTTCTCCAATCAGCTTGCAGAGATCACTCAGAAACAAGCACACCGCCTTAAAACCAGCCGACTGGAGGTCCTATAGTATAGAAAACAACAACACACACAGCGGCCCTCTTCTGACAGCTTGAACTGAGACTAAACCATATAACCTCCTGTATCAAGTTCATGTCTGATAACATGGGATCAGTCTTGCTTATGACAAGGTTTTGTATTATTTTATACTTTAAGACTGGAACGGTATAACCTGGACTCTATACTCCCTAATCTTTCAGAGCACATTCATTATCACTCCCATTTTCTCTGAGTTGATTTTTCCTCATACTATGGCTATGCAAAATGCAGACATTCCCTATATTTTCGCTATTTTGTAATCTGCAATTCTGTGTTTGAAATTGTTGCAGGAATGTCAATTGTGAATCTGTATGTTTTTGAAAGAATTGTCGATATTGCCTTAGGTTTTGCAATTTGTATATGTATGTATAGAACACATGAACTTATTGGACCTATTGTTCAATTTCATGGTCATGAATATGGTTGAAAAGGGCCAAAAGAAAAGAATGTTGAAATTATTAGATTTTCCTTCGTTTTATAGCTAATAACCAAATACTTAGGCCACAAAGAGTGCAATATATTAAAAATAATGGCAATAATGGCCTCGGTCTGATAATCGTCTTCCATCAATACCAAGGTGTTGACCTATCTTGTTTTTTTGGTATTGTTTTTTTACCTTTTTCTTAAATAAGTATTTTGTGACCAAAACCAAGTTCCAGATCTGTAAGTCTAAAACATTTACAGAGTTGTGCCACTGTGTGTTAAAGGGATTAGTAAAGTTTATTTCTTTGTACAAAATATCTTTTTTTCATTAAAACAATGCATCTTTTACTGCTTTATTTTAACATGTTGCTCTAGCTCTATTTTATTTTTTGTCTTTGTTAAATGAATGTTTCTGGGGTCTTTTTCTATAATCTTTGGCGTCACTCCTGATCATTTCCTATATCAATAAATGCCAAGTGGGTCAACATGTGTATTTAAAAAATCATTATATTTATTATGGACGCTTCATGCTGCTGAAAGGCAAGGCAAATGTCAGGTTTCAGGGATGTTACTTTTCATTTTGTCCAGGAAGTGTGAAATACATAATATATTTTTTATTTTCATGAAATGAATAAGTTCAAGTCGCAATATCTATGTTTGAGCCCTTCCAATTTAGTGGGCGGGAGACTTTCAGAATTTAAAAAACTAAGGGCCCTATTTTAACGGTCTGAAACGCAAGTGAGAAGCTCCAAGCGCAAGTAGCTTTGTGGGCGGTTCTATGGCGATGTTGCTATTTTACCGGCGCATAAATGACTCCTGCGCCCGGCGCATTTCTAAAAAGGGTTGGTCTGAAGTAGCCTAATTACCCGTAGGTGTGGTTTGGGCGTAACGTGCAATAAACCAATGAGATTGCCATCTCCCATCCGCTTTAAGAGCCATGAGCATGTGTGCATGTGTGTGCAACATGTGTCCACATTGCCATGGACTGTATTATGCGTTACGTGTTTAGTTTGCGTGTGTTTAAACAGATGGACGCACACACACTCGCCCGCTTTCATTAATTCATTTTAACACTCACTCGCGGTAAAACAATGTTTTCTCACGATCAAATACTCATCAATCCTAACAGTTATGGGCTTGTACACGATGTCTGTGTCAAGAAAATATGTGTTTGCTGTACGGTGTTTGCAGATGCATTGATTTAAAAGTACAACTTATTACCGCTGTATCAGCTGTTCTTTCCCAAATAATTTACCAAGAATGTGTGGCTAGGTAGATGAGAGAAGCAAAGGGTATGCGCGAGGTGCACAAGCAACATTATGCATGTGCCCTTAAAATAGCCTCTGAACAACGCGCCACTGACTTTAAACCAGGTATTTCCTGGTTTGTAGCGCAATTGTTTTCTGAAACTGCAAAATAGCACCAGGGAACGTTTGCGGCAGAACATGCCTCCTCCTTTCGCCCAAACGCCCCTAGAGGCGCAAGATCATTCCCTAATTTACAGGCGCGTGGCGGTGGAGGGAAAAGAACGCTCTGCGCCAGTTGCAAACTAGCAACGACACATGTAGAAAGTAAATTGCGCAGGATGCAAGATAGGGCCCTAAGTGTTGCGTTCACTCTACCTGGCTGTGCAACTGTGTGGCGGGAGTGGGAGGGGTTTGGGGAGTGTCTATAGTACGGATAATAAAATAGGGTGAGGTTCGGGCTTGCCAGCATATATATTTAGATTTTATATACTAGTTGTAGGATGACATTTATATTGAAATCATTGTTCAGCATTGATTTCAGATATGTCCAGGTTATTTTTTGCCACGAGCTGGTTGAAATTTAACACACTTTAAGGCGAAAGACAACAGTTATTCACAGGAAACATGAAGCAATTTAAAATCTAGATCTCAATAGAATTGGACACATTTACAGACACAGTGACTCCCAAAAATAAGTCAACCCGTCATTTTACATACAAAACGTAATAATAAAACTTGTTAATAAATAATGACTGAAATTAATGAATGGCCACCCCATGTGTGTTGTTGTCTATCAAAAAATTGGACCGGTCTTATGATTGGTTGGTCAGCGTCTTCTGTTCAGGCCCAGTAGCCAATGAAGAAGACGGTCACCGACATGCACACGATGAGGTTGAAATTGACGGCATGGCGCATGCGTGGCTCCTCCTGCAGGAGGCGGGCGGGGTCCTGGGACAGAGGAGGAACCGGAGCGGGCGGCGCCGTCTCCCCCGGCGTCCTCCTCTCCATACCACACAGCCAGTAGAGGGCGGACGACAGCCGGGACTGACTGGGGACGCTGGTCACAGAGGAGGACACAGAGTCTGGACGGAGGAGGAGATGGAGGTGCAGAAAGACACCGAAAGTACCTGGTCAGTAATACGTTGTAGACAACAACGTCTTCCATTAACAGACTACAGGAAATGGGGGGGAACTAATCTGCATGAATTACAAGCATCTAGAGCCGTACAATGTAGCGCTTTGGGAAAGTGCTTTAGGTGGGGAAAGGGTACTATTTATTATTCTATGTTACGATACCATTAACAAGTCCGTCGTCGTCTGTATCAGACTGGATATCAGTAGTTAGTGTTGAATGTGACCACATGACACATCACATCGACACCTGTGACATCACAAGCAGTTTGGCTGGATGTCAAAAGTGCTGAAGAGGCATATCATGCCCCTTTGGTTATGATGTTGGTTATAATCCCTAAATCTGGGAGCCAGTAGTCCTATTATGCTATAGCAGAACTCCTGGGAGGAGACGGCACAGAGCCTAAGGCGGAAACCACAAACTGCAAGGGGCGGGGTTACGCCCTGTTTCCTGTTTCGTTACAGACATATTCTCCCGAAGAAAACTCTTTTGTGCGAGTGGAAAAAGCTTTCAGCTGGTGATTTGATAAGTGTATTACTACAGTGGCCCGTCCGTGTGTTCCTGGGTTGATTAGGAACCTTCAACAGACACTTTTGTACCGTTTAAGTTCTGGCCGAAGTTTGTATCCACAAATGACTCACTTACAGATCCCGGCCTACAGCGACGCCATTGGTCGAAACAAATACGAAGCAAAACAAAGTGAAATGCCCCGTTCAACCAGATTTGTGCTCATCTGCCGTCGTACTTAAGATATTATTCTAAATTCTGATTTGTGAGACAATCACTTAACAACGCCACCACAGCTTTTGCTTCTCTGAATAAACAGTGCGGGACGTGAAGAAGATGGACCCACCTTTCCTCTCATGTGTCACTCCATTGCCCTGCGGAGGGCTACTCTCTACGGGATGCTCCTCCCTGGGGTCCACCTCCATCTCCTTACCCCGTGTCTCCATACCCGCCTCCACCGTGAATACCTGCTCTCCCGGGCGCGTTTCCACCTGGTCGTACCTGGTGAACCAGGTGAGACGGCTCACCTGGCAAACCGAACAAAACAAACACGACACACAATCCATTGAAAACAACTTTGGCAGAAAGGTTCTTCCATTGTCTTCTCGCCTCCATTTAGAAAACCCTGACACACTTTCTTTTACCATCTCTTCATGACATAGAAAGAGAGTCATCAATGTTATGGGATGGGGATGGATCAATGCTTAAAAGTCCATAAAATGGTGCTTAAATTAATGATCCTATCATAAACAGCATAATCATGGTATTCTGCATCCAAATTAAATATCACACTGAGGTTTAGAAAAATCTCAACTCGAATTGCATTTAGATATGCCTTTTCAAAGCTCTTTACTCTGTAAGTATGTGCGTGGGTGTTGAAGAGCCAGGGATTGCTACGTATATTTAGGAATCAGAACCTCTGACATCTCATGAGAGGTGCTTTCCCAAAGGACAAAATCTTTGACCTTCTCCAGGGGTATTGGGAATGAGCCCCCCTAGGGCCCTCTAACACCTCTCCCAGCACCATCACGGTGTCCCATCCACTCTATAATCAACAGAAGTAGTGAGGCTTTTATAGCTTTTTTTCATTTGTATTTCTTTTCTTTTTTATTTTAGTTGTAGTCTTTTTTGTAATATTGGGTATTTTTCTAAGGTGAGATTCGAAATGGTTAGAAAATGAAGTGTGCAATATAAACTCAAGTAAAGTGTGAACTTATACGGGGAGCACAAAACAATTAGAAGAAGCAAATGTATTTTAGTTAGTTTGGCATACACAATATACAGTTTCATTTGGTCGTCGCCATTTTGTAAAGACTAGGTTTTTTCTTTATTTCAGTTAGGGTATTAAGATAGTTATTGTTGTTGTTTCGTTAGTTCTTCGCTAACAACATTAAACTTGAGGATTAGTGATAGGTGACCAGACTGTCGGTGGCGGTCTGATTGGTGGCACTAACCTGTTCTAGGCGGGGTTTCTCCGTGGCTAGGCTGATGGAGACCACCAGCAGCAGGGTGAGGAAGGAGAGCATGGTGGAGAAGTAGAGGTAGTGGACGTCCTTCACCACCGCCGGCCGGCTGTCCTCCTGGGAGCACAGAGGGCTGGGGTACACAAAGTCAAGCACCATGCGCACACAGCCCACCAGCAGGCCCACCGCTAGGCCCCAGAAAGCCCCCTGGGGAGGGAGGGAGGGAGGGGGGGAGGAGAGAGGGAGGAGAGAGGGAGGGAGGGAGGAGGGAGGGAGGGGGGGGGGAGGGAGGGAGGGAGGAGAGAGGGAGGGAGGGAGGGGGGGAGGGAGGGAGGGAGGGAGGGAGGAGAGAGGGAGGGAGGGAGGGAGGGAAGAGAGAGGGAGGGAGGGAGAAGAGAGGGAGGAGAGAGGGAGGGAGGGAGGGAGGAGAGAGGGGGGAGGGAGAAGAGAGGGAGGAGAGAGGGAGGGAGGAGAGAGGGGGGAGGGAGGGAGGGGGGGAGGGAGGGAGGGAGGGAGGGGGGGAGGGAGGGAGGGAGGGAGGGAGGGAAGAGAGAGGGAGGGAGGGAGGGAGGGAGGGAGGAGAGAGGGAGGGAGGGAGGGAGGGAGGAGAGAGGGAGGGAGGAGAGAGGGGGAGGGAGGTTAGAAGATAAGTAGGTGGAATAACAAATTTGTCTAACTAACTGAAAATACAGATAATAACTGAATGCAGGCACACCCAGACATAAAGACACAGACACACAATGACACACATACACACAAATATATTCAACTTCAGATGTTTGATGACTTCAAAAACAATTCTTTCTAGGTTCCTGAAGGGGCTTCAAAAAGAGGTGAAACAATAATTATGCACATATATATACACGTCTGCGGTAACACTTCTCCCAAAATAGTTTCCGAGAGATGTATGTTCTTCACAAGAATAATCCGTCACGTGTTAACCTCACAGCTAGTTTATAATCTGGTATCCGATGTTTTGCTAGCGACATTATTTCGCCCGTTTTAAAACCAAAACCACATTTAATAACAAAGTCTGTAGTTCAACACCAGAACACACATGCTACCTTCTCATTGGTCCTCTTCCAGAAGCAGCCCAGGATGAAGACCATGGCGACGGGGGGCTGCAGGTAGGTGCTGATGGACTGGATGTAGATGAAGAGCTGCCCTCCCTGGCTGGCCTGCACCACCGGGATCCAGAGCACCGACAGCACCACCAGCACCAGCACAAACACCCTGACACACACACACACACACGCACGCACGCACGCACGCACACACACACACACACACACACACACACACACACACACACACACACACACACACACGCATGCATGCACACACCACATACATGTACACAGAGAGAGACACACACACGCATGAATGCATGCACACACACACACACATGCACGCACCACATACATATATACACACACACACACACACACACACACACACACGCATGCATGCACACACCACATACATGTACACAGAGAGAGACACACACACACACACACACACACACACACACATTAAACCTGGTAGCAAGCCAGCATCATATTGTTCGACTGCTAGTTCAACACAGTATATTGGACTTGGGGGTGGTGGTGTGTGTGTGTGTGTGTGTGTGTATGTGTGTGTGTGTGTGTGTGTGTGTGTGTGTGTGTGTGTGTGTGTGTGTGTGTGTGTGTGTGTATATGTGTGTGTGTGTGTGTCTATGTTACCACTATCTGATGAGGGACTCTGGAAGAGGAAGCAGCGTCTTATAAGAGGGTATTAGCAAATTAGAATCAACTCTGGGCCAAGCCATCCAGGGCATCTTACTGGTACTGAGGGAGGAATCTGTGTCCCAACTAATAACATTAACACGTCTTAGCACGTTAGCTCTATCCCACCCTAGACAGGGGTTTGAGAGTACATTTGGGAACCTTACTAGGGAGTTAATGTCTTGAGTTTCATTGTAATTACGACGAGTCACGACGACTACTTACGATACTTTAACTATAGTAACTCACAGGTGACATATAATGTTATAAGTGAGCAAGTATGGCCTAGGCATTGTGCTCAGAGGGGCCAACAGGTAGACTGTCGTCAGGCTTTGGGGTTCGAACGCAGAACATTATGGCAGGGAGTCCAACACCCTGACCACGAAACATATCATACCCATATAATAAGTTGTCTAAGCTATCCTCCACCACTGCTTCAGTGTCCCTACAAGCAGGGAATTATATGTGTGTGTTTGTGTGTGTGTGTATGCGTGTGTGTGTGTGTGTGTGTGTATGTGTTTGTGTTTGTGTTTACCTGCCCATAATCTCAGATCCAGCAGTCCTTTAATGTTATAGTAGAACTTCTGGGGGAGACGGCACAGAGCCTGGGCCAGAAGGGGATTTTAATATGTGTTTCTACAATGGTCTATATGGTGTAGATGTAAGGTTTCAGCAGTTCTTTTTTTCAACAGTTTTTTTTTACTGTTTACTATTGCGGTCCGAGTTTCTCCATTAAGCGCTTACAGATATCTTCCTGCAGCCCCCTTATTGCTTCAAAACATATATAAGGCGAAACAAAGCTGAATGACCCCCAGACGTGGGGTAGAAATCGGATGTCTGGTGAGCGAGGCTGACCTGCCCACGATCATGAGCTCCCATTCAGAGGAGCGCGGCCGCGAGTAGCGCCACAGGTCCATGGTGAAGATGGTGCTGGAGCTGTTGAAGATGGACGTCAACGAGGACATGAGCGCCGCGATCATCACAGCCATCATCAGCCCCCGCAGGCCTGCCAGGGAGCACGCACATGATCACAGCCGTTAAAATACACACAAGGTCAATTATACACACGCACTCGTTCACACACGCACGTACATTGCGATGTTACACGTAAAACATAGGTACCTACATACAGTACCGACATGCATGCACACACACACACACACAAACAAACACACAAATATATGTAAGTACATCAATAGACACCCAATCGAGACGCAGAGAAAGAGCGGGGGAGAGAGCGAGAGAGACAGAGAGAGAGAGACCAAGACAGAGACAGAGACTCAGAGAGAGTAGATGGCGCTTGCAGCAGTTCTCTCACCTGAGGGCAGGAGGTCCATGACCAGCTTGGGGTATGCTATGTCTGAGCATCCCACTGGGTTCCCACACACCTGGGTGCACACCTCGGGGTCTCCGCACGCCACCTCATCTGCACACAGCAGCCGTAGTCACACACCCTCACAATCATCCCCAACCAACACATTCACGCACCGATTGTTAACGGCCCTTAACTTAACTTTGACCTGCCGTCCGTCTCTCATAACCTTCAGAGCACAGAGCTTCCAGTACAGAAGTATAGATCCACACACTATGGATGTACCAATACTCTGTACACAAGAACGTGGATAGGGTGCAAAATACCCTACAGTACATACAGTATGATAGTGTCATTGCTGAGTGCCAGGGTGTGTTAATGCTGTACCAGGATACAGGATCCTGCTGATCATGCCAGGCAGCAGCATGATGAAGAAGGGGAGGATCTTCAGGTAGGCTGCCAGCAGGGAGCCCCCCTTGGCGTGGCTCAGGGTCTTAGCAGCCAAGGAACGCTGAACAATCACCTGCACGCAAGAAGACCTTACTCAGCGTGCAACTTTTTCTACATTGAAGCATACAGCTCAGCCGTTCATGAAACGGCAAATCAACTCAACTCAAACCCAAATCATTAAGTATTATATATACAATAATATAAAACATGAATAATACGCCATGTCTGTTCCCCATAATCCATCCTTTACACCATTTACTATGCAGTAGGTCGTCAGGACTTCATCCAATGTCACTCACTGTGAATTCAGATGCATTGTCATACACTAAACTGAAAGAGTGCTGCAATCAATAGAATCCAATCATAGGAAGAAGGGAGATATGATGGAAGCACAACATCCTAGCTGTTCCCGGAATACAAGGAAGAAGGCAGACCGTGAAGGTTTCCGTTCTCCGCTTACCTGATCCGAGCACCAGTACCACATGGAGGGGATGGACATGCCGATGAAGATGCCCGGCCAGGGCAGGTCAGAGGTCAACGGGTCCCTGAACAGGTGGAAGGCATCGTCGCGGGGGAGACCACAGGTAGAGTTGGCGACCCTGACCGAGGGGATGGCATTGCGGTAGCCCTGCAGAAGCGCTTCCCATCCACCCACCTCGGCAAAACCTGGCGGAAGAGGATGAGGAAGAGGAGGAGAACAAGGAAGTCAGGGAGTCAGGAAATCGACTTGACTTGACAATGGCTGGAAGTCAAGTCAAGTCGATTTTATTAGCAAGCTTGACTAGCCTAAATTAAGGGGTGAAAATACATTTCCTGCAGAAAATGCTGTTCAAAGTCCTCTTTTTCTAAATTACAATTTTACTATTTACTACACATTACCACGTTTAAAATAAAAATAACTTCAAACGAAAAATCGAAACAATTCGACTCTGTGACTACTGCCACTACCGCCACTAAGTGGCAGTAGTCACTGCCCTCCCTTTGAGGGAGGGGAGGGCTGCTTCCAGGCATGGTTAGGGGTGCATAGGTGTCCAAATGGACAGCCATACAACGGTAAAGCAAGAAAGAAAGGATTTAAAATAGTACAATTGTTCAAGATTATTAGAAGGCTAAAGAGTTCAATTAGAATCTAGTTTTTACATACTGAAAACCATGAGGGCCAAAGCCCCGGCCAGCATGATGCA
The DNA here is from genome assembly GCF_949987615.1 of Pollachius pollachius. Taxonomy (NCBI): domain Eukaryota; kingdom Metazoa; phylum Chordata; class Actinopteri; order Gadiformes; family Gadidae; genus Pollachius; species Pollachius pollachius. The sequence goes on from NC_136944.1 coordinate 10,369,392, forward strand.
TGTCTGGACAGCATCAGTGTAGATAACAGCAGCCAGACCACCTTGGAGGACAGAGACACACATCGGGTTGATTTTCCTATCCAATATAGGAACGCAAAGGAATTCCTTACAATATCAAGGAGACGATATACAGATGGATAGCCCGATAGACAGATGGATAGTGCGCACTATCCATAGAGAGAGAGAGAACTATTTAGTAATTTATAATTTAAAATGTGCAAAAAAAATCTTCTTCTTCTGCCCCTGAGAGAGAGAAAGGTAGAGAGAGAGAGCGAGAGCGAGAGCGAGAGAGAGAGCGAGAGAGAGAGAGAGAGAGAGAGAGAGAGAGAGAGAGAGTGGGTTGTTACCTGCTATAGTGTAGATAGCGGTGATGCACAGCAGCACCCCCACAGCTAAGTAGAGGTTCCACTGCAGTGCCCTCTGGATGAACACTGCCCCGGCATACATGTCCACCTGAACACACACAGACACACGCACAGGTATGCACACAAACACACACACGCACACAAACAGACACACACTCACACAAAAGATCATGTATTTCCAGTTCATAAAATCAGACATATTCTGGATTCTTTGAAAAAGAGTTTGGAAATCTTCTTACTGATATCTTAGTGAAGATATAAATGAATAAATATAAGATGGATATGAATAACTGTATTCTCTTGCCACCGAATCTCTTCTGCAGATATTCTGGCATGGTTGTCACCTTGGGAGGAATAGGGTCAAATGATTAATAATATAAGATACAAATTTAAATTGTATCTGCAGATGTGGATCTCTCTAGGTTAGTGCATGATCTGAAATTAGTGTGTGTGTGTGTGTGTGTGTGTGTGTGTGTGTGTGTGTGTGTGTGTGTGTGTGTGTGTGTGTGTGTTGTATTTGTGCATATGTTCAGCTGTACTGTATATGTGTTTGTGATGTGTCCATATCTTACCCCGGAGGAGATATATATGGGCAGAAAGAGCCATCCCAGCAGCAACACCATCAGCATGCCCTGTCATAGACACAACAACAACACCAACAACTATCAACATACCCCTGTCCTACCACGGAAACAACAACAACAACAACAACAACAACCATCAACATACCCCATAACAACAACAACCATCAACATACCCCATACCCTGACATGGAAACAACTTTAACTACAGAAAATAGAACCATAAATGTGCCTGTACCCTGCCATAGAAACAACAACAGAAACCACCATAAACATACCCCATACCCTGCCATGGACACAACCACCAGCATCTACATTATCTTGTAGTCAACAGTCCAGGCATGACATCCTGTCGTACTCGACAGGTAACAATGACCAAATGTGACACTTCGCAACACTTTCCATCTTAGCGCTCCTTCTGTGAGAGAGCTCTGCTTACGTTCCACTCGTACGCGATGGCAGCAATGCCAGCCGCGGCCCCAGAGCCAGCTAGCCCTATGAAGTGGCCACTGCCGACGTTGCTAGCGAACAGAGACGCACCGACCTGGAAAATATTAAAAATAAAAGTCATTCATCTATGTATTTGATTTTCTTTTTTTTACTTTGCCCAGGTTCGGCCCCGGTTCGGCCCCCATGCTGTTCCAGAGGGGTGCTCATGTACTTATATAGCTGGTTTTAAACCCCACATGAATAGTGGATGAACAAATAGTGCAATAGACTTACAGGCCACCATGTCATGTTCTTCCCTGCGAGGAAGTACCCATCCACTGTACTGCGTTTGGTCCTCCACATGGACTGGAGATAACAAAGAAACACGTCTGAATCAAACTACTATAACATTGGTAACCCAATAACAGTGTCCTTGTTACAGTGCAATTACAAATGTGATAAGCAATGTAAGGACCTGTGAAAACATGTACTTCATATGTTCTAATGCTACGGGACAGCCTGTAACCACAGAGTCATCTCTTCGATATGAGATGGAAAGCAGTTGAGAAAGCCCTTCTGATAAGTCTCCGTTATGCCACCGGTTCCATGCGGTTCGTTAATGTTATTACATATTTTAGCTTGTCTAATCTCAGACTTCAAACTTACAATATATATATATCGTTATATAAATTCTGCCATGTGGGACTGCTTCATACTAATTAAATGAGTGATGCGACGCAAGATAACTTTAATTAAATACCATACTAACCCAAAGTCCTACGGCCATCACCAACACAAAGTAGAGCACCAGTACCACTACGTCTGCCGTCTCCAGTGTGGCCTGGTCTCCTGGCAACGGGGGTGCCATGCTGGTCCGAAACGTCTTCTCCATCTGCTAAAAGGTCAAAGTAACATCAAGGTATGTGAATAGGATTGTTGGGTAGAAATCTAAACAGAAGCCATTAACTTGAACTTGAATGAAAACATTACAATACATCATTGATAGCATACACTCCACACACACATGGGACCCTGATGGAAGAATAAAACGACATGGGAAATAAACATCTAAAGTTCATCAAACTAAACGTGAATCCATAACAGAAATTTATCATTGACATACATTCCCGACTCAAGAACAATGAGAACCAACCTACCGCAAGCACACCGGATTTCAGCGCCATTGTGTCCTGGTTATGTTCTTGTGTGTCCTGGTGATCCTCGTATGAATCCTAGAGTTTGTCACGGTGGCCATCAGTGGGTTCTCACCTCAGACCGATTCAAGAGTATCATATGACCAGAGTATGGTGCGCACGACCGCCCCCGACACAAACAATGTCCACCTTTAACCGTAGGGTTGTCGTGCCCTTCTGAAGGGTGAGCGCCAGCCGGCTCAGGGAGCAAACTCCACTTCTGTCTTGCTAGATAACGTGACACTATCTGGTTGAAATGTAGGAGACTCATTAACATGTGTTGAAGATGAAAAGTAATATTGGTTAACTCAAGCGTTGGTGACATCAACGCTGTGTTGGCCCTCTTATGAACCTGACTAAAACAATGCGGCGACGTTGTGTACTGAATAACATACCCATTTAGAGATCTGTCACACATCCCTCATGTTGGGTTCTGTGCGCATTCATCCACATTTTGTTTTTACTTACTATATGTTGCTGATTGTTGATGAATACATGAAAAGTAAAGCCAGCAGAAAAGTCCATGGTTGACAAGCGCCGGAATTTTTACAAAATACAAACAAACAATCAATACCAAAGAGTTAGGCAGACAACAAGTTTAATTCATTGCCCTTTGCATGTTGTTATATGTTTTCAGCTTTCCCCCAATACAAAATACATCCTTAATCTTTATGGAGTTAATTATAAGACAATGAAGTTGTATTATTATGCTAATTATCAAAGTAGTTCATATAAATTGTTCTTAACAATTAGGGGACATAGGCAGAAGCGATCCATGTAATGTACTGTAGGACATGTGCCATACTTTTTTTTTCTCTGTATTTTATTGTTGCTTTCAACTGATTGTACAGCATTTAAAGTTTGTGAAAAATAAGTGCTCAAAGTGTTCTCCTAAAGTATTCAGAATCTACTAACGTATAGAAGTTATTTAGCTTACAGCATTTGTCACACTGAGTTAAAAGACTAATGTTACTTATTTCAATGAGACTAAATTATCAACTGACAATATTTGGCTGGATTAAAAAGTCTTGGCATGTTGATATTTACTCCATGATAACAAAGTGTACTTATGTCAAGGATTTCAATACTATACAATGAGTTACACTGTATAAGAAAACATTTCCTCAGCACAGACAGCTTTCAAACATTTGTATATTGCACATTCAACATCTTACAGAGCAAAACATTGCACAATGCCCTTCCTAAGGTCTAAAAAAAACCTCTCTCGAGGAGTCCTCAAAATATTGTACAGGTTTTATACAAGCCGCAAATCTCTGAAATGATTTTGATTTGTTTGGCTCTTCACATCATTATATGTACAGAGCTTAAGAGATCTGGTAGTGAAAGCGTTTGTACAGGCTTCTAGTAAGTGCCTTACACAAATGGCCTGAAAGGTCTTCATATGGAAAATGGCAACATAAAGACACAGTGGCATTTTCTTTCAGAAAGCTGCCATCAGGTGTTGACCATAAATATATTGAAAATACACTCTTAATAAATAAATGTTATTACATTCAGTGTGGTGGGCGCCTTACTTACTTTAAGAAATATGGCCGTTTGTGGTTTCTTTCAAAGAAACATTAACTAACTTGGTTATATTACATTTCTTATAGCAATATATATTAATTGATACATTTTTTGAATAATTTCACAAAAACAACTATGCTTCATATCTCTATGTAATAGATGTTCATGAATTTCTTTGACAATGTTTCTATTACCAAATAGAAGGTCAATCACCAAATGTTTTGGTGGCAAAGCAAAGACAGAAAAAAAAGATTGACACTGTATAAAAATACAGACACAGTCACATAATAAACAAGATACCTTTTTAGGTATCTTATACTCTAGTTAGCAAATCGTCTTCAACCAAGGCTTTGTTTTGAAGGAAAAACACTGTAAGCATAGAGAACACAATTCCATATTATATTCTATGAAACAACACAGTTTGAGTCATTCCGATTTCATCCAGCCACTTCACTCCAAAGTTCATAAAGGTGACTTACAGCCGCATGTACAAACGTGTGTGTATTTATTTGAGCGTGTTTATGTGTAGCTGTGCATTTACATTTGTGTGTGTGTGTGTGTGTGTGTGTGTGTGTGTGTGTGTGTGTGTGTGTGTGTGTGTATATAAATGTGTTTGCGTGTGTGTGTGTGTGTGTGTGTGTGTGTGTTTGTGTGTATGCGTATGTTTAATGTGTGCGTATGTGTGTCTGTGTGTTTGTGCATGCACATTTCTGTGTGTTAGTGTGCAGTAATTTGTTCATGTATTTATATGTGTGTGTGTGTGTGTGTGTGTGTGTACATGTTACCAGGCCAACGGCGAGGCCATCCGTGGGCTTCTGGGACTCTTCGGGATTTCCCCGGTCTGTTGATCACTTAAAGCTCTCTGTGGAAAGAACATTGACAGGTTTGTTATTCAGCCATTATCCAAATATCCCTAAAAGCAAAGCAGCTCAGCACTACACAAACGAATGAATGAAAGAATGAATGAAGCAGTTCCCCAATGATGATAACTAAACCTACAAGAATGAATAAATTAATAAATGGCAATATAGAAGTTTTTTTACCAGATTTTTTTATAATAAGAAAAATATATTTTCAGTTTTTTCATTGGATTCACCTCAAACTTGCTCAGGAACTCGCTGAAGATGCCAAAGAAGACCTCTGTGTTGGTGGCCTTGCTGTCCTCCCCAAAGTAGGAGGAGGTGCGGGCGAACTCCTCCATGGACCTCTGCTGCAGAGACTCCAGAGACTGCATGGCCGGGTGGCTGTTCTCCAGGAAGTTCTGCACGCTCCAGTCAAGGATCGCCCCGTTTGGACATTTCTTTTGCTTTATTTCTTTGTGTTGTGTTTTTTTTCTTTTTACAGTTATTGATGTCTGAGTTAGATATCCTTTTTCTGTATCCCTGCTGTGGTTTTAAAGCGAACCTGATGAGGATTTGTTACACGGAGCTATCTTGCCTCTAGTGACACTAGTGGATATTTCAATGGTTAGAATAATGGCCAAAAGGTTATGCATTTGAATGTCCATAGCCTACCTACCTCATCCTGATCCAGGCTAGATGACTGTATCCCCCTGCCTGTCCCTTAATTAATGAAAAAATTAACTGTAAATCGCTTTTGATTGCATATTAAATTAATATGAATAGCAGAAAGTCTATGGTGTTCATGTATGCTTCAGACTGCTAAAGAATAATGCACTGTAAATCACTTACAATAAAGCATATTAAAAAGTGACTACAGCAGAAAGTGTATAGTGTTTATGTATGCTTCCGCTAAAGAAGAGGATATCTGTTCATTGGTTCAGATGTAATAAATATGCTTAAACAACCATCCTCATATAATAAGGATCCAGATAATTCTGTTTCTCTTCTATTTAAAGGATACACTCATGACGACGGCAAAGCGGTCCTCAGAAGTAGCAGGCATCTTCTGGCAGGCGGCTCTGGTCTCCTGTATGGTTGTGTGGAGGTCGTTCATATCCGACGTGATTGCCCTCTGGTTCACTGTGGACAAACACTTGGGCGTGATATCATGTTTGTGTGTGTGTGTGTGTGTGTGTGTGTGTGTGTGTGTGTGTGTGTGTGTGTGTGTGTGTGTGTGTGTGTGTGTGTGTGTGTGTGAAATGTGCAATGATATAGGTGATAAAATCCTATCCCTAATGTACCTTTGGCTGCCAGTGGAATCATGGTTAGGTCTTTGGAGAAGTCCAGCACGTCAGGAAAATGTTGGCACAGAGACCTGACCAGGATGTGCAGAAATGTTGACTTCCCATCAACTGTTTTGGTGGTGCTAAGCTACAAAGGACATGGTTAATACTCAAGTTAGTATATTTCATATATTTTGATATACAGGGTGCGATTTGTGAAAAAAGCAGAGGGGGGGATAATTTTGAGAAACATTTTAAAATGTTTCAAAATGAAGACGGACCCTGTGTATTTTGGTTGTTAATTATTACGATGTAATGGTGAAAATACTTTGGGTGGGGGGGATAATTTTTATCCCCACCGAGGATAAAAATAATTGAGCAGAGGGTAGGACGTGTAAACCAGAGGGGGGGATAATCCCCACCATCCCCACCGGCAAATCGCACCCTGTTGATATATAACAAAACAATATTTAGTAATTCATTTGAGTAATGGATGGCTTATATTGCACCTCTGTGAGGAAGTTGATCTTGAAGCCTGTGGTCTTGTTGGTCTTTGGTTGACCATTGTTCAAGTAGTTGCCCATTGCCAACACAAACTATAAAAGCACAGGAGGGAAGAAGAAATTTGTGAGTCTGGAATTAAGCTGAATACAAATGACATTCATAGTGAATATTATTAGACTTTTATTTTTAGACTATAAGAATGACTTATTTTCTACTTAGAGTGGCTGTTGAAGTTGGGGTAATTCAATGAAGGAATGGGACTTAAAATGGAAGAATATCAGACTGATTATATATGTTTAGACACAGGTTTGCTGACAAGCACATTGTCAGCATTTTCCTATCTTATCTTAACTGCATCATGTCGTAAAATCTGCTTTATTGCGGAAATACCTTTCCGCATCAATTCCCAACGCTAAATGCAATAGTTTATCTCAAAACACTAACAGACCTCCAGTATCTTGGCTAGCTTCTTGCTAGTCTTGAGCTCCAGCGAGGCCTTGTAGATACAGTCAAAGCCTCCTCGAAGCTCATCTGTCTTCTCCTGCAGGGAACACTTGAAGTGGAGGCTCTGGAGACGCGTCTTATACTCGGGAACCAACAACATCTGGAGGAGGAGATTAGCAAACACTTAGCTTAACAGTTATCCAAGGGGATAGCCTAACGTTTATCCCAAAAGTTAGCCAACAGTGAGCTAAACATTTAGCTTGTTAGCCCAACAGTTAGCTCAACAGTTATCCCAACACTTATCTCAATGGTTAGCTCACAGACCAACAGTTATCAGGCATTCCAATCAGTCAACACATAAAAAAACCCTCAGATAACATGTTCCACAAAGCGTACTACTCTTAAACGATCTGCCTGTACCTGCATTTGTGTGTAATTACAACATTTTGGACAATTTTTTGCAGGGAATTGAACACGTTGGCCCTAGCCACTACACTAGCATTACAAACAAATCACATGTTACGATATGATCTCTACCTGCAATACGAACTGGTCAGGCTCGCTGAGCTTGCTGGGGTCCTGGTGGTACTGCTCATACTGCTTCACCTCCCCGGCGTCTGGGGCGTACAGCAGCAGCTGCTTGATGTGCGCAGACTCCAGCCTGTCAGAGGCCATGGTCATGAGCACCTTACGAAGCTCCCCCGGTGACAGCTTCAGGTGAGCTATAAGGATGGCTGGAGGACAGGTAAGGTCAAAGGTCACGCACAAGTACAACATTTTCTTGAACAATACAAGGAGATTTGGACAATAGGTGGTGCCTTTGTTAATGCGCGCTGCTTACAGGCATTGTGGGCTTTTTTATGGGAGAGGATTTCAATAACGTCTTTCTTTTTGAACGTCTCTGGTTGAAGCAATGGCTCTGGAACCGACACTAAACACATGGAAAACAGTGGGAACAGTGTAATCAAATGGGCTAGCGCACTGCATTGCATTTAAAGGATTCTGTGCACAAACTCACGTACAGTGGCACGAACCTTGGCTCTTTTGCGTCCCAAAATGCAATTCTAAATCCAGGTATTTCACCATGTCATTCAGCTTGTCGTAGTCCGAATTGGCCCCAAACTAGAAAAAAACAAATGCAAAATCGAATCTGATCTATTCCTTTTTCCGATTTTGTTTTCCTCAGTCACATCCCCCCCATCCCCCTCATCCCCCCCATCCCCCTCCTCACCTCTCCCCAGATAGTGCCCTCTGAGTTCTCCACCTGCTCCCAGCGCAGCCTCTTCACGCTCATGTGATGAGAGTCCATCCTGGACAAGGGAGGCCTGGGCAGGGGAGGAGGTGAGCAGGGTGGAGGCAGAGGAGGCGGCGGCAGAGGAGGCTCCGGGTGTTTCGGCGGGTCCGACAGAGAGTGTGGCAGGGATTGTGGCTGGACCTGGCCCTGGGACTGCTTGTGGTGGGGCTGCAATGGGGGCTGACACTGGAGCAGGTGGTGGGCGGGCTGGGACTGCGGGCGGGTAGCTTGGCTTGGAGGTTGGGCCTGTTGGGGTTGAGGGTGCTGGGGCAAGGCCTGGAAGGTAGAGGGTGTGGTCTGGTGAGGCTGTAGCGGCTGGAAGGTGGAGAGGAGTGGCTGGGGCCTGTGGGCCGGCTGACCTTGTGGGGGGTGGATCAGGTGGATCTGGGGCTGGTAGTCCTGGGGAGGGGGCTGAGGGGTCATGTGATGGATGTGGTGGATCTGAGGGGAAGGGGAATGGTGGTGGGTCTGCTGGATGGAGTGGGGTCTCTGGGGAGAGGGTTTGCTGGGCTGCGGGTGATGGATTTGATGCTCCGGGTGTCTGCCTTGGGGCGACGCCTGGACCTGATGGTGCCCCTTTAGGCTCCTTCGGCTCTGGTGAGACGAGCTCTCTCGGGTGAACTGGACCGGCAGGGAGGCAGGGTCATGCTGGGTTTGATGCAGCAGTTCAGCAGAGGAGTGGTGGGGCTTGGCTTGCTGCATCTGATGGGCCTGGTGGAGCAGCTCTGTGGAGGAATGATGTGCTTGGACTTTGTGCAGCTGATGAAGCAGCTCGCTTGAGGCATGGTGCGGCTGCCTCTGACTCAGTCGGTGAACCTGGCTGAGGAGCTCCGTAGATGAGTGGTGAGGCTGCTCCTGGTGCATCTGGTGGGCTTGGTGGTGAAGGAACTCAGACGAAGAGAGGTGGGCCTGGGCCTTGTGCATTTGATTCAGCATCTCGTTGGAGGCGTGGCGCGTTTGCGCCTGCTGCATGTGGTGGATCATTTCAGCGGACGAGTGGAGGGCTTGAGCCTGGGCTTGGTGCATCTGGTTGAGCATCTCAGCCGACGCATGGTGGGCCTGGGCCTTTAGACTTTTGCGGCTTTGGTAGACGCCTTCGATGTAGTGACCCTGTTGACCTGGGTGGGCCGTTTGTTGGGATGAGGGCTGGTGGGGTGATGGCGCTGACCGGGACTGGCGCCGGTGGGGGTGGCTCTGCTGGGCTTGTTGCTGCTGCTGGTGCTGGTGCTGTTGCTGCTGCTGTGCCTGTTGCATCTGGTACAGAGGGTGATTAGCGCGGGTTCGGTTGGAGTCGGGAGAAGGAAGAGGGGGCAGGGATTGGTGAAGCTGCTGGAGGGGATGTGGCGAGTGGGGTGAATGCTGGGCAGGGAGCGACTGGTGGCTCTGATAGATTTGCTGCAGTTGCTGCTGCTCTTGTTGGTAGGCTTGCTGCTCATGGTAGGCCTGGCGCTCCTTGAAAGCTTTCTGCTCCTGGTAGGCCTTCTGCTCCTCGTACGCCTGTCGTTCTTGGAGCTCCTGATAGATCTGTTTGGCTTGGAGGGCTTTCTGCTCTTCGTAAGCCCTCTGTTCATCGTAGGCCTTCTGCTCCTCATAGGCCTGTTGCTCTTCATAGACTTTCTGCTCTTCGTAGGCCTTCTGCTCTTCGTAGGCCTTCTGCTCTTCGTAGGCCTTCTGCTCTTCGTAGGCCTTCTGCTCCTCATAGGCCTTTTGCTCTTCGTAGGCCTGTCTCTCTTTGTAAGCCTGTCTCTCCTGGTAGGCCTGCCTCTCCTGGTAGGCCTGCTGTTCCTGGTACAGTTGTTGCTCCTCATAGGCTTTCTGTTCCTTGTAGGCCTCTCGCTCCTGGGTCGCTTGCTGCTCCTCGTAGGCCTGTCTCTCCCGGTAGGCCTGCTGTTCCTGGAAGGCCTTGAGCTCCTGTATGGTGGCACGGACCTGTACGTCTTCTCTGGCAGGCAGGACTTTGTGAAGGGACTGCCGCTTGGGTGGCAGATTGCTCCTGGGTGGAGGTGGAGGAGGGGGCCCAGACTTGCGGCGCATGGGCACATAGACTCTGGGGGAGTGATCGGGGCTGTAGATCAATAGCTGCTGCTGCTGCTGCTGCTGCGGAGGAGGAGGCGGAGGAGGAGGAGGCGGAGGAGGTGGCCGGGCTGCAGTCGGGGCAGAGGGAGGCGCCGGAGGTGGTGTGTCATTGAACTGGATGGGCGGAGGGGGGGGAGGGGTCATGGGCGGAGGCGGGATGTGGTCGGAGGAGGAGGAATAGGTGAGGGAGGAGGCGTTCTCCTCCTCTGCACTGCTGCTCTGCACGTCACTCGCGCTGCTGAGCTCCGGGGCCACAAAGCCCCCGCTCTCCTCGTCGTCCTCTCCCAGGTCATCTTCATCGTCCTCTTCGTCCTCTTCGTCCGGAAAGCTCATCTGGACAACATCCTGGCATTACCAACAATCAGATTATTATCAGCTACACCGCAGATAGCCTCATTCCAAAACATAACACGTGACATACTCCGAAAGCAATTTAGGAACTATGCTGTATCATGGTTACCATCTTTACAGGAAGGATTGCACACATCTTTGTATTAATAATCGTGACACTACTTACTTACGTCAATTGATGATCAGTGAGTCTGTCATCTTCCGAAGCAAAAAAACTAAGCTCAACTAGCATTTGGATGGGTTGCTCCAGGGCCATGCCAGCCTACCTCTTCGTAGTCATTCTCAGGACTCAGGAAGTCGTCGACGATGGCCACCCTCTGTCCCAGCTGCTCGCTGAGGGCGTCCAGGAAGCGATCGGTGTCTTCCGACCGGGGCGGCTTGGAGAAGGTGTAGCGCCGCTTGCTGCTGCGATGCCCCACAGGGCTTGGGGGGTAATCTGGGGGGTTGGGCGGCGAGGGCAGGGGGCTGTCCAGGCTGACGTAAGGGTTCGACTCAGCACTGATCTGGGCGGGCAGCCCGGAGCTGTAGAACGGTGCATCCGGGGGACTGGGCATTGGTTCTGGCCATGACGTGGGCGGTGGGGGTCCCTTACGACCGCCTGCAAAGAAACAAAATGATAGGGATGATTAATAGGGATTAATAATAGGAGTTTGAACTTGTGATTCACAAAGTGACATCACTTTAAATGTAGTCCGTCTTATGAGCCATTGCCCCTTTCCTGAAACACTGAAATGTCACAGTCCAGGTGTATGGACGGGTGAGGTGTGAGTTGTCCACCTGTGCTGGCGAGCATGGTGGGGGAGGTGGTGCGCGAGATGGGCTCCACCTCGAGAAGGCTGTCCTGGGCTGGGGGAGGGCGGTTCTTCAGGGACTTGGACCTCTTGGACGAATACATGTTCTCCAGCTCTGCGTACACTGCTGACAGCTTTGCAGAGCAATGGGGAAAAGTGTACCGCTTTATTATTAATTCAGTAAGCAGATGCTTTTAAACGAGAAATGTCTTACAGTAAATTCAGATACAGGCGATAAGGAGCAGGTAGGGGGTGAGCCATCTTGGTCAAGGAAGCTTACAAGTAGCTTGTCAAACTTGGGGATCGAACCCAGTTCCTTTCGGATGGGAGTCGAACACCCAAGCCACTACACGATTCTGCCCTCTTATGGTTACAGGAGTGTTTAAAAAGGTTACGTCTTCTAGTCTGTCTATCTACGTATTTTTTGCGTTTCTTTGTTAATGGCCTTTTTTTCTTGGGAAGTACATTGGTGAGGTTGTTGGGGGTCTCAGGCAGGGAGGTGCCGTCCCCTGACTGTCTCTCCCCCGGAGCCAGCCTCATCCCCGTCTCCAGCACTGGCTCTCCACGGTAACCTTGGACATACAACCACATCTTAGTCAGTCACCCGTGATAATGATCCAAATGATCTGTGTTTAAGGGACTAAGTGGCTAATTGATAAGAACTAGTGAAAAGCAGGAATCGAAGAAATGTTTCATATTCAATATAAGCTTGTAATGCAATCAAACATTGGTAACCTCCTTTCTAGTGGTAATAAATGCCCATGTAATGGGATTTGATAAAAGCCTAACAATTCAGTTTTAATCCAATTCAGGGACAAACATCAATAACCAATCAAAATAACAAAAGCTCACAACGTTAATTAATAAGAGTTAAAGCAATACATAATACATAACTTTAACTGTGGGGATTTGTGAAACAATTGTGAGAATGACAATCATGAAGACAATGACGGCAACAATTATAATGATGATGATGATGGTGATGATGATGATGATGATGATGATGATGATGATGATGATGATGATGATGATGATGAAAATGAAGAAGATGCTGAACATCAAAGATAACGTCCCCAACTGGTCCCGGCCCTCAAGGCTCTCGTACCCATCCCCAGATGGGTGCCTATGACCAGGTCGTCAGAGCTGCGGCCCCTGACGCTGCTGCGGTACGTGGTGCCGGTCACCCTCATGGAGCTGCTCCGCCGGTGGGGCTCAGGGGCCCCATCATGCTCTAGGGGAGGGGGGGGCGGTGGAGGGGGAACTGGAAAACACATTGGGGGGGGGGGGGGGGGTGTTGGTGAAACCCAAAGTGAACAAGGCCAGTCAAACTGAAGATGTTGTCAAGTCAGGTCAAGTCTATGCACATACACATACGCACACATGCACACACACACACACACCTGCGGAGGCTTTGAACCCGAGGAAGCGCGTGATCTTGCTCTGGCAGTGCTCCTGCTCCTCGTAGGTCAGCAGCTGGTAGATGAACTGCCAGATCACCTGTTTGGCCGGGGTGTCCAGCACCGGGAACACGTCCACGATCAGGGTGTCAACGTTCCTGCTGACGGGGAAACAGCAGGAAGAGGACAACAATGTCATGAATTACAAATATCGGAAAGAGACTAGATAGATAGATACATAAATAAACTAATACAGGGAAAGAGCCGATAGGAAAGATAGTGGAATAACTAGGACATATCGAATGCTAACAATGTTTTCATCTTGACTTAAGATCAGGACCCTTTTTGTTTTTGCATTTTCTCTTTGCGTCACTTTTACATTCATATGAATCTTATCATTATTATTATACTTTTTTTTACTCAACGTAAATGAGCCCTTGACGAAAACTGCAGAATTGCTTGATTGGGGAATTGTTAATGTTATACCACTCACTTTGTCAACAAGCCAATCTTGGCCTCTTCAATGTAGCTGCGATGGTGACGTCTCTTAGCTACAGGCAGCAGTCAACACCGTTTCCATCTAAACATTTCTACACCCAATCCCCCAGCGCCTGCCGCCGGGTCTCACCTGTGCTGGAAGAAGTTCTCCAGGGCCTTGCAGATAGTGTACCTCTCCTGGATGGTCAGCAGGTGCTCCAACTGCTGGCCAAAGGTGCGCCCGTGGACTCTGATGCTGGGAGGCAGAATGTCAGCAACCCACTGCAGGGAGCTCAACACCGGGGAGCGGGAGCCCTCCATGGGTGGACCCCCCCCACTGATTCCTCCTCCTCCTCCTCCTCCTCCTCCCACCAGCTCCTGCTGCTCTACCAGGGAGAAGGAGGCCGGGCCGTCCTCCACTACCAGCGACGGCATGGCCCCACTGCCCTGCAGCATGGACACCACCTTCTCGTGGGAACACGTCCTACAAGGGACACAACACACGCACGCACGCACGCACGCCCACGCACACACACACACACACACACATGCAGGGACATACAAAGCCAGGTCATTTGTTTTTAACCCACTTTTGTATATGTACACGAGAACAAGCAAGGAGACCAACCCTTGAATATGCATACTTTGGTCCACGCTCAAAGACGCCCAAACAGACATGTACCCACGCATACACTCAGATGCTCTCACACACTGCCTTCTCTGAGACTCAACATCACCTGTGAAATTACATGAATCATCTCAGTATATGCGTTAAAAACAAAAACAGAAACATCAACAGTGACAATGTGCAAATACCAATATAGAAATACATAAGTAGAAAGAACTAAAACATTGCACAAATTATCAGGATAGAAGTGATCACAGATCATCTTACCACTTTTCAATGAGGGTAAAAACACAAACATGGTGTTCATGATGACTTATGGTGTTCATGTTAACTAAGGTAATAGTGTTCATGATAACAAAGGTTTAAATGTAATCATTATATAATAGTGCTAGTGGGTTAACCCCTAACCCTAATCCTAACCCTAACCATATCCCACCAGTGGAGGCTTCTCCAGTGAGGAGAGAGAGGAAGATCCTCCTTAACATTGTTGAGAATAACAAAAGTGTTGGAGGCTGGTGAATAACATGGGATTCAATGGAAGAGAGTGGGTGTGACTGGCTAAGGGATCTGGATCGCGTCATCGCTATTCAAGAATAGGCTGGAGCCCTGCCGGCGAAATGAACCAATAAGCAGGAGCCCTGGCTTTGGAGCAGCCCGGAGGGAGGGGTTATCCCCTCAAGTCTAGGCTACGAGAACCAAGGAACCCAGCGCTCAGTCGTATATGCCTCGTTTCCACCGAGCGGTGCGCTACTGTTCGTTGCGGTACAGTGCGGCTCTGTTCCATTTCCGCCGAGCGGTGCAGTTTGGTGCAGCTCGGTTCGCTTATGTCGCTTTTCCACCGGCGGGTACGCTTCGGACCCAGCACGCCTCAGCCCAGTAGTGAGGGTGCAGTAAAGCCCAACTCAGTTACGGCTCGCATTTCCACCGGCGACAGTACCCTTATCCTAGGGCGGGATTTTGATCTCATAGCAGCCTGAAACAGTGTAGCTTGCTAAAAAATCCAAGGAAAAAGAAGAACACGCACAATGAACAAATAGCAACAATTTAGGCCGTCCTAGAAGGACGGCAAACTTCTGCGTAACATTTTCTTCAATAAACTAAGCTTTAGCCGTTGTCCAGAAATACCTTGCAGGTAATGTGTTTGTTTGTTATTATTCCCCTGTCACACGGAAGTGCGATTCTGTCGACCAATCAACGGACGGCTTGCGTAGCTCGAATTTGCCGGCACCCTTTCAGGCGTCTCAGTACCCCAACGGAGGAGTACTGCGAGACGAGTACGGCTCAATACGGCTCAGTTCTGGTCACGCCCACTTTTGGCGGTGGAAACGCGATCCGTGCCGCACCTTTGCGAACTGAACCGACCCGCACCCTCCACTGGAAACGCGCCATTATATTGGCGTTTCAAACGCCAAAAGTTGGGCAAGGTCCCGAAATAAACGCGCTTAGCCTACATATTTTTTTGACACTCCTCCCTTGGGTTACCAAGCCGTCTGAAAGGGTGGCGAAAACGTGGAGCTACACGTGTCGTTATTCTGAAATCACTTTATAAATATCTTGGTCTTGTGTCAAACATAGCCAAATTACAACCAATAGCTTCAGTCATTGAGGGCAAAAAAAGGCCCTATGGTAGGCCCAGATGTTTTTATTTAGTTTTACAAATCAAGAGTATGCCTGATTTGACTAATTGGCTTTGCATCCTCTCCTTCTGCCCTTGTAGTCCAAGACATGTTGCCCACCAGCTTTCAAAGTACAATGCAATACACAATACACAACCACTGGTGGATTTGTATACATTTTATTCACAAATTATTCCTCCCTGCTATTTTGTAGTTGACCAAAACACACTGAAACTTGAGTCTCACATACTTATGCCAACATACGCCACTAAAAGTGCAAGCAGGCCAATGGCAACCAAGTGCGCAGTCCTTCCTCCCTCGCTTTAAAAACCACCAGCTGCCTCTGTTTCCCACTTACCCTAAACTTAACCCCTATGCTACTGTTATATAATAATGCTTATTGCTGCATTGACGAATGTTAATTCATGGTTAATTAATGAACCTTTATTAGAAGTACCTTACTTGGTGTTACCAAGTTCTGCTTCGCCATGAGCCATTGTTTGAGATGGATCTCAAAAGTAAGATATGTAGCACACAGGTGCAAATGGTACAAATTGTGCTCTATTCCAACATTGTCTCTGCTGGGACTATTTGCTATGTTAGTGTTTATCCGCCTCTCCGGAAACCATCACGTTATCGTGGTGGAGAGGTTTGTGTGTCCCTGTGAACCTGAGGCCTGTGTTGTCTGGAGCCTGGTGCTCCTGGTGGGGTCTACAATGGCAGAGTGGTCTCAGGTGAGGGGCCAGACTAAGAATGGTTCACAAAGACCCCATGGAAGATCCAAAAAAACCCTGCCCGGAGGAAGCCCGGGGCCCGCGTCCGGAGCCAGGCCCGGACCGAGGGCTCTTCGGCGAACACCTGGTGGCCGGGTTTGCCACGGAGCCCGGCTGGGCACAGCCCGACAAAAGCGTAGTTTGTTATTGGACTTCGGTGCTTGTCATTGATTGTCTATAACAAACACCATGTTCGAACATAAGGATGCTCATAAGTGTACCTGGTACCAGAGCACCCTAGGACCAAGATCGATGATGGATTTCGTGATCGTATCATCCGATCTGAGGCTGCATGTTTTGGACACTCGGGTGAATAGTGTCCAAAACGGGTGAATAGTGTCCTGATCCAACCGACCACCATCTGGTGGTCGGTTGGATCAGGGGATGGGGGAAGTTGACTCCAGAGTCCAGAGGACTCTTGAGGCTCCTGAGGCAAAGCAGCGGGTGCTTCTGGAAAACTGTTTAGCCCCTCAGGGGGGGGAAACGGGGAGCCATCCCAGCTGTGTATAGTAAGGATGGGACTTGTTGACCTCAACTGAGGAGGTAGTCGGGCGGTGGAGGAGGTAATCCGACTAACACGCCCTCTATTGTAGAATCAGATCTGGGGTTCTTCCTCAATTCCCCTGGGGGAAGTCACTGTAGTCAAACAACTCCACAACGGCAAAGCCCCAAGGATTGATGAGGTCCGGACAGAAATGCTGAAAGCTCTGGGTGTGAAGGGACTGTCTTGGTTGACACGACTCTTCGACATTGCATGAGAGTCTGGGACAGTGCCAAAGGCGTGGCAAACCGGGGTGGTCGCTCCCGTGTTCAAAAAGGTAAACCAGAGTGTGTGTGCCAATTATAGGGGTATCACACTACTCAGTCTCCCTGGAAAAAGCCTACTCCAAGGTGGTGGAAAGGAGGGTTCGGCCGATAGTCGAACGTCAGATTGAAGAGGAACAATGCGGATTCCGCCCCGGATGTGGAACCACGGACCGGCTCTTCACTCTCGCAAGGGGGCCCGGGAGTATGCCCATCAAGTCTACATGAGTATTGTGGATTTGGAGAAGGCGCATGACTGGGTCCCCCATGAGATACTGTGGGTGTATGGGGTGAGGCGGTCACTTCTCAGGGCCATCCAATCTCTGTACCCCCAAAGCGAGCGCTGCAGGGGGTACACGTTCTCGGCAGTAAGTCTATTTACTCCTCCACCAGGGCTGCGCTTTGTCAGCAATCCCATTTGTGATATTCATGGACATGATATCGAGGCGTAGTCATGGTGGGGAGGGGCAGTTTGATGTGCTGGAGATCTCATCACTGCTTTTTGCAGATGATGTGGTCCTGATGGCAGCATCGGCCTGTGACCTTCAGCACTCACTGGATTGGTTCGCAGCCAAGTGTTAGGCGGCTGGGATGAGGATTAGCATCTCTAATTCTAAGGCCATGACTCTCAGCCGGAAACCGGTGAATTGCCTACTCCGGGTAGGGAATGACTCTTTACCCGAAGTGAAGGAGTTCAAGTACCTCTGGGTCTTGTTCACGAGTCGGGCTGCGATGGGATGTGAGATTAGCATGAGAATCTGAGTAGCAGGGGCAGTATTGCAATCGCTTTTCTGCACCATCGGGAAGAAAAGAGAACTGAGCCGGAAGGCCAAGCTTTGAGAGATAGGGTGAGAAGCTCAGCCATCAGTGAGGAACTCAGAGTAGAGCTGCTGCTCCTTTGCCTAGACAGGAGTCTGTTATGGTGGTCTAGGTGGAGAGATTATGTCTCCAGCCTGGCCTAGGAACGCCTCGGGATTCCCCGTCAAAGCTGGTCAATGTGACCCGGGAAAGGGAAGTCGGGGGTCTCCTGCTAGAGATGCTGCCCCCGTTACCCGACCCCAGATAAGTGGCTGAATATGTTTGTATGTGTGTGTGCGTGTTTATCCGTTTACGCAGACACTTCTTTCAAATGTGTCCTACACTAATTACAGCTACATGTCAAGAAGCAGGAAGGGGCTAGGCATCTTGCTCAAGGATGCCTAAAGGGGGTTGTTGTTTATTGAGGGTTAGGAGAGCAGCCCCACCTCATGTCCAGTCCGTTCAGAAACAGAATGCGGTCCCCCGGTTTGAGACCCGCCTTGTCAGCTGGGCTGCCTGCAGAGAGAGAGAGAGAGAGAGAGAGAGAGAATAGGGGTTATCTTGCTGAACGACACCTACAGGTGAGGCTGCAGATATGGGGGATCGAACCCGGTATCGTTCAGCTAGGATTGGAAAAGCCTAGCCACTAATTGACTCACGTTATCTATTAACTATAGAGCATATGCTTTTATCCAAAACGACTTCCTAGGACCTTTCGGCTAGGAGTGATACACCCCAAACACAACTGGACTATCCTATCCCCTACCTCCTTGCCCAGTTGCCAGCTACAGATACCAGGTCATTTGCTTTCTCTAAGCCACTTGCATAATGATAAGACTCCTCCTGTTGTCCCATCACATCATCAATCTATTGCATGACGACAGCGCAACAACACACATAGTTAGAGCAAAGCCGTGCTCCTTTCTGGCCACACAAATGTATTGCTACGGGGTCACTATTACCGTTAGCTTACCGGGGATGACTGAGTCAATCCAGACAGGAGCATGGCCTCGGAGTGTAAAGCCAAAGCTCATGTTGCCCTTGCACACCCTCACTGTCCTGGGGGTGGGGGGGTGGGGGGGAGGAGGAGATTGAGTGAGAGACAGCGAGTGAGTGAGAGGGAGAGAGAGAGAAATATATATATAGAGAGAGAGCACTTAACACTTATTAATGCTTGTAATATTGAGTGTATAGCAAGGATCATTTATATATTTATACTATACCTCTGCAAGTCATAAAATGATGGGCGGAATGTGGTTACCATAGAAAGTCAATACCGTTCTCAGATTTGCTGACACTTTGCACAAGTTTGCACCCTTGTTGGACTAGTGAGAGTGGTGGTATGATAAGGAGGAGATATTTTACACCATGATTTCTATATGCTTTTAGTTCGGTAATTACATAAGCTAACAGGGATCTATTTGCTTTATTAGGAAGCTTTACCAGACCTTCCCGAAACAACGGGACTCCAATTTGCAGACCACAGACGGTATGCCCTGTTGTGCAGATGACTTTAAAACCCCAATTCTGCATGCAGAGAGCCCTTTTTAAATATGGCCAGCTTATCCCCAGAAGGCAATATATCCTTACTCTACTTATTCATAAAGACATGAGGCCACTCATTAGCAACTCAAGCGAACTAAAGCCAATTTCAAAGAAATTGGTAGGAGAGTTGACTTGGACCATGGAAGGTTCACCTCAACTACCGCACTTCAATATGTTTTTGGACACCTTACAAGTAGGTTATTTTTGCCATTTGTTGTTTGTTGCTAATTTTTTACATTTTTATTCCTATAAACACCACAGAGTTGACACATCTGATGAACTTTTAGTTTTTTTTGTCTTTATATAATTAACTTGTGCTGTATATATGTGTATGGGGGAGGGAGGGTTTTGTGTTAACAGTGATACACATATACAAGAAGTCACACAAATAAACACCCACGCACACAAACACACGCCCACGCACACACACACGCACGCAAGCCCATGCACACACACACACACACAAACACAGAATCAAGAAACTTGAAGTATCTCTCAACAACCCCAATCCAATCAATTATCGGTCGGAGGTCACTGACCTGCAGCTGGTGGTCGCCATGGGGCCCCCGGCGGAATGCCCGGCGATGAGCGAGGTGGTCTTCCGCATGCCGCGGGTGGGCAAGACTCCTTCCTCGGCGTGTGTGCGTGGCACAGAGCTGGCACGCGTGGACACCAGCAGGCGCTCCGGGTGGTCTTCGCTGCGGCTGCGGCGAAGGCGGTTGCGGCTGGGGTCGCTGAAGCTCCGCCCCTTGATGCGGCTCATCAGACTCTGGGACACGACGTCGTCGAAGCGCTCCCGGTGCTTCTTGGGAATGAAGATCCTGGCGAACATAGCGGACATGGACGCTAAGTGTCACACAGTGAGGACAGTGAAGGTCTCGACCCCTTGACCCCGCGCGGGGAAGAGGTCAGATCAACCCAGGAGCAGCTCAGAGGTTCAGGGTGTAGGAGAGAGGCTCGAAGAGAAGGGGGCTCTTCTCAATATTGACCAACTAATTCCTGAGTGAGGTCTCTTGCACTGCGACAATCCTGACAAGAAGATGTAAGTAACGCATACATCCTGCTTGGAAAGAATTCCTGTCAGGCCGATTATGAAACAAATCAGGTCCACTGCACCGTGCAGCACAGGAGCCTGGGTGGAGCCACTCAATAATACTCTCTCAAAGTTGTCTCTTACTAATATAACCGACCAACATTACCAACAAATGTTACCAACCAATATTACCAACCTTTATCACCAGTCAATATCACCAGCTATTATTATCAGCTAATTTTACAACTTATATTACCAACAAATATTAGCAGCTAATTCAAACCTGATGGTTGTGCAATTGACACTATTGACCAGAAAATGAAAACAATACTGAACTGGAAAAAATATTTTAGAAACAATCCTTCCCAATTGTCCGGTGCCAATCCCAAATCCGGTAACTGAACTAATCTCTGAGAGTGTTCTTGTCTTCTTAAGAATAAAGATGAAAAATAAAAGCTTCTTCCATTTTCACAGTGCGTCTTTGTCCAGCTGTAAAATCCACATCATTGGTTCAAAAATAGCTCCTGTTCATGATATCCTCATGGGATCGCCACACAAGGCCTTGTTTGCAAGTGTGTGTGCGTGGTGTGTGTGGTGACAAGCACATGTGTGTGTGTGTGTTGGGCGTAGGCATGTGCCTTGGAGTACGTAAGCATGCATGTGTGTGAATATTTCAGTGCTCTGTGCACCTTCGCGGTGTCTCAGTGTGTGTGTGCGTGCATGCGTGTGTGAGATCTGAGGAGCTTGTCATCAGATGAGTAGAATTCTGTTGTCCATGTAAAGGTAAAGGTCCGGATCCTCACAGCCAGGAAAGCACACAGTCCTTCTGCCACCACTTGGAGAAAACATCAGTGCCCAACCCCTCCTACGTAAACTATCTCTCGTATGATCACTCCTTCCTCACTCTCTACTATATTCCTCTCTCCCTCTCTCTTCCTGCATCCCTCCGTCCCTCCCACCTCCCTCCGTCCTTCTCTCCCCTCCCAGCTCCCAGCTTCTCTTCCCTTAATATAGGACACTACTTCTAGTTACATATCTTACTCATTGTTCTCTGTACAGAAATCCATGCACGCACCCAGTGCACCATTATCTCTTTCTGTCACACACATGCACGGTTTCTCTCTCATGCAGGTGTGTGTCTCACACACATGCCTGCACGCACACAAACACACACACACACACAAACACAAATACACACACAAACGAACATACACACGCTCACACATGCACACATGAGAGAATATTCTCTGTTAGGATGGGAAAATGTTGTTGTTGTTATCATTGTGAGTGACAGAAATGCAGGGACAAAGTGGTTGTTTCAAAATGCAATGACTGTCTTCAATGCTGTCATTTAATGGTCTTTAATGCTGTCCTTTAAACCCTACACTGTTCCATTATCTTGCATATATTCCTCCAACATATCGGCAAGAGTGCTTTTCCCCTCAAAACAATGCGACAATCACATATTTTCTGCACCACCCTCTGTCTTTCTTTTCATCTGTTTTTCTGAGACAATATCTCTTGGGCTGTTTCATCATCCCTCTGATGTAGAGGCTCAGCTCATATCCTCACCGGTGGGAGTATGACTTCACACCGGCTGGCTGGCTGAAAAACTCTGGCAGTGATACAGGGGCTGTGCAGGTGATTATGGATGACTGACACTGATGCCTGTAAAACGGCTTGACTTGAAGCCTGCTCCAATGCTACTACTGAGCACTAAATCACAAGATCTTTCTCATCAGGATTCATAACGGAGAGGATTCTAATTAAGATAGGAATTATGAGGCTGTCTCTAAAGCTGTTTCCTTGTCTTTATTTGCATTCCCATGTTTTCATGGGTTTGGGCGAGTTGCAAACATTGGTGCATACTGAATATGTGCACAGACTCATGGTGGCCTGTAGTAATACGTGAACTATTCCCATGAACTATTCCCATAATGTTTTACAGACTTTTACATAGTTGGAATGCAATAGTTGTACTTGTGGTAATCTTCTGGTGCTGTCAATTAGTAGGTACCGATTCAAATCCCATTTTAAAAGACAGGAAACCGATTGAAACTTGTCAAAAAGAGTTATCAAGAGAACCAGTTATTCAAAGAGAACTGTCGCTCAGCAGCTACCTTGGGAGTGGTTCTTCAGAATTTAGTAAGCAAATGGAGGCCTTGGCTTACACACTTATAATCAATGCAGAAAATGTGCTCTTAGCTTAAGGGTATTGTGTCTCAAACACATATATACGTACAAATACTTAAGCAAGAAGATACTACTCTCTTAGTCGCAGAGCAATGTGTATGAACCTGAATCTGTATTTACAAGAATAAGGACATTCATACTTCAATGTTATCATATAAAATTGATATGTACTATTATTATACATGATCTGTATTGCACCCTTATGTACATTCCTTCCGGCTATGATATTTAATCATCTAAGGTACTTTTCTTTTAGTAAACCTCAGAAAAAACCTGATATTTTATTTATTATTAATATTATTATTATTATTATTATTATTATTATTATTATTAATAATAATATTAATAATAATAATAATAATAATAATAATAATAATTCATAAAAGATATAAGGGTCTGCTCTACGTTGCCACCCACAGGACAAACACTATACAGCAATTACAAGCTGCATATCTAGCTTACTACGTATTGAAACATTAGGGGCATAATGGTGAGTGTGAATGAATGAATTTACTGAAAGGTACATCAATAATGATAAAGACAGCGAGAGAGAGAGAGACTGTACAAAGGGTGAAAAAAATAGAGCCATAAAAGAGGAAAGAACCAGATGAATAACAAGAGAGATAGAGGGTTTGAACTAGAAATCTTTCTAGGCCAGGGTCACATACCAAGTGTAAAGATATTACGAAGATATTTGGCTGATTTGAGTTCAATGTAGGCCACAGCACTTTTAAATGTACCCTCAATTCCCACCACAGCTGTTCCGCTTAGCTCAGTAGAAGATGAACAATTTCTCAAAATGAAATACTTACATTTGCTTTATTTCTTATTTATTCATCAATATTTACAGGACGTCAGCGACGAGCTTCGATTACATTCCAAACATTTGCTCTTTTCAATGTCATTGTATCCTGCATTCACCAAGACCCTTGAACGTCTGGTCACCATGACCGGCTCTCGGCAAACATGAATGAGCAAAAAAGAAAGTCGATTCAACCAAGAAACTTTGTTGAATGTAGGATGTAGGACTTGGGGTGACCTCGATTAGAAGGAGGCCGGTAGGATGCTATAATTAGATTCAAGGGAGGAGCAGGGCTGGATCAGGGACACGACACACAGAGAGGCCTGAATAACAACAAAACTCATTAAAGGAACCATCATTCTCGTTGGTACAGCCTGGAAACTCGTTAAAGGAGCCAACATTCTCGTTAGAAGAACGTTAGAAGTCCCAACATCAGCTGCGAAATGCCAGCTATAACCATGATGCTAGATTACAGTTGTTATGAACAGGAAGTGTGTTATAATTAAAAGGAAAGCAGGGAGAGAAGAGCTAAATAAGAGCTTCAATGTACTTTCGTTCACATAGAAGACACAAGCAGAATTTAGGGATAGTCTTGAAAAGCTCAATTGATATTGATTGAAATTTCAAAAATAATAATTGTTCAACTCAAGCCTCAACTATAAAATCAGAACGAGGCCCGCCATTAAACACCAACGAGATCAGAGATTGACTAAGAAAGTACCCTACCGAAAGTGTCTGGAGACGCTTCTGTCTCTTCCCATTGTTCTCCTTGGCCTCACAGAAGATGCTCCTCAGAACAGCGACACAAGCGCTCCCTCCGCCATCTCACTCATGAAGTTGGAACCAAAAAACGTACAAATAAATCAATATAAAAAAAACACTTCAAGGAAGTCTCAAATCTCAGAACAAAAGCTTTGGTACAGGCTAATAAAGTAACTAGAAAGTCACAGAGACAAAAGGCGCTAGAGATAGAGAGAGAGAGAAAATAAAAAGGAAAGGAAAAACTCGTCCAAGGGCTCCACACGCTGCCCTTCGAGATCCCCAGGTCGGTGCAAGCTAGCGTCTCAACGTTCCCTACAAACTCTCCCCATGTAAACTTTCTTCATTTTCTCCCGGCTCTCCGTCCATCTCCTCCTCCTCTTCCTCCCTCCAGGGGAGTGACTGCCGGGACAGACCCAGGGATGGCCACTCCATCCTGGCACACATTAAAGGATCACCCACCCACCTGCCCTCGCACCAAGAAGAGATTCAGTTATCCACCAGCGCTGGCAGGAGACAGTGAATAACGCGTCTTGTTCTTCGCAGAGGTAGAATGAGGAGGACTACGAATGAGAGGGAAGGAAGGAAGGAGCAGGGGAGCAGGAAGAGAGCGGAGGAGCGGCAGGGAGGGCCCCAGTGGAATAGCGTATGCAGGCCAATTCACTGAGTGTGTGTGTCTGGGAACCGGAAATATGTTGAGCTCTGTGACTTCCATTCAATGGTTTTGCATTGTTATCAATTTAACAATCTACAATCTGGTGTCCCTCTTGGCACTGACAGGGGGTCTTGTAATAAGGCCATTATTTACGCATTATCATTAGTCTTTTAAAGTTTTACACACACACACACACACACACACACACACACACACACACACAGACACACACACACACACACACACAGACACACACACACTCACACACACACACGTACAGACGCACACACTCACACACACACACACACACGCACACACACACACACACACACACACACAGGGGTGAATACAGTCTACAAATTTTCTCATAATAGACCCATGATTAATAAAAGTCATACACGCTCATAATAACTAAGGCGCAGTGGCGTTTTGGGCCATTCAGGTATCCTACACGTAATCTCTAACCCCGCTTCCCCCCCTTAAGAACGGTCATCTCCCCCACCGTCTCTCGTCTTCATCTCACAGATGACAAATAAATAAGTTGGGAATTGGCATCTCAAGTAACATTTTAAGAAAATAATTACAATAGGTAAATATTTTGTTATAACACCAATATATATTTTCCTATTCAAAGACGCTCCTGCTAAGACACAATCTGACCACAAGGTGTTCCAATATTAGCTTTAATGGATGGCAGACTCCACACAAGAGAGAGAGAGAGAGAGAGAGAGAGAGAGAGAGAGAGAGAGAGAGAGAGAGAGAGAGAAAGAGAGGAAGAGAGACAGAGAGACAGAGAAAGACAGACAGAGAGAGAGAGTTTATGCAGGCGTTTATTATAAGAAGTAGGCTGCTGTTAAAATAGACCTCCTTGGTGGTGGTGGGGGTAGATGTTGATAGAGTGGCACACACATACAAACATGCACACACACACACACACACACACACACACACACACACACACACACACTCACACACACACACACACACACACGTATGAGGGATGGGAGAGGGAGCAAAAGAGAAAAAGAGAGTGCAGGTGTATGTTTGTGATGTCAGCGACATTGATACAGAAATCAAACTCCAAACTACTCTTTCTCTAAGGAAATGCTCTGGAATTGCATCATGCAGATGAACATCCAGAGGCATCAACCACAAATCAGAACTACTAGAAGAAAAAACAGATTCCTGCCTGAAGTCCTCAGTGTATCTACAACCAGATAATGCATGTAACCCCTGACCCTAGTCAGGGGTTAAATTAATCAAACATAGTTAGCAAACACAAACTCGCAATAGTAAACGGTTAGAAATACACTTATTAAAATCCCCTTCTGAAAGTTTCATCTACTCTTCAGTATATCTTCTCTACGAAACAAGAAACAATGTATAATTTCACCACATTTAATTTTTGGTTTCCAGCCCGGGATCTGTGCCATCCCCCTCCAGAGCAGAGTTAGGGTGCTCGATCCGAGAGTTCCCTAACCCTTACCCTAATAACCCTAACTCTACCATTAAATGACCATGATGTTAGGGATTACTTTGTCAACACAGGCAACAATTAACATGAATAACAAAAGAGTCAGGAGCATGATGACGACCATGATCACCTAGCTCTATATAGAACTGACAGTATCTAGATGTTGTACTTCATACTTAAGTGCCAATACAATACAATAAAAAATCTCAATACTGTCTGTTCAATACCTAACAGCTGTCCAATTAACCAAATTCCACAACAAAGCTTTTCCTTTTTGTAGCCCATATTCTCAGATATATTCTTAGAAAATTAAATAGCCCTATATAAATATATTAAAGGAAAAAACATGATGGGGTGGTGATAATGATGCTAAACGATGAGTCAATGTTATTTTCATCTTAAAGGTTATTGGTTTTAATCAACCTAATCAGCTGTAATAAAAATATTCTTCTGCGGAGCATTGAGCATATTCTTTTCGTGACGTAACGCCACATCTGGTCGGTAGTTGTATATGACTGTTGTTGTTGATGTTGGCTTTTTAGCAGATTGTTTCGGAATTGTTAAAAGGCAGAGGTGAACACTGTTACACTGTTACTCTCTCTCTTTCTCTCTCTCTCTCTTTCTCTCTCTCTCTCTCAGAGAGAGGGAGAAAAAGAT
>NC_136944.1:10401682-10451682 GCF_949987615.1 Pollachius pollachius
GGGCAGGCCCAGGTCTGGAGGCATTCAGACACACACACACACACACACACACACACACACACACACACACACACACACACACACACACACACACACACACACACACACACACATGTCAAGCCAATTGAATTGTATTTGTATAGTTAACCCTTTATTCATGTTAAAGTTAGCCTTTAACTTATTAGTGTATAGGAGATAGTGATGCAAAGCTAATTGGTTACTAACAACTATTTCTTATGGATGATTTCAATGTTAACAGAATAGTATCACCATTATTTGTTGTGTTAGCCGATAGTGGCCAGCACCTAAAAGTTTTAGATACGGAAACGTTTTGCTGCTTTTGTTGTCTTCATCATGGCCAATGAAAAGCAAAATGCCTTTTTTTCCCCAACTTCTCCCAATGGATATACTAAAGTTAGTCTAAGAACTCTACTATACTCGTTACTATACTCGGCGTATATACGTTATTTGTACACTTAAGAGGCAGGCAGTTTGTATTTAAAGTTGCAGGATCAGTTTGGCTGCTTCATTCAGCCACTGAAATGAAGGCCAGGCCATTTATATTTTAAAGTAGGACACCTCAAGGACACTGGCAAAAGTAAACTTCTGGCAAAAAGTAAAATATCTCACCTTGAAAATAAGAAAACAGTGACAATGCAAGACAGGTGTTACCGGTTGACGGACAGCCATGACAGCGGATGGTGAGGGGGTGGGGATGGGAGAGGAAGCGGGTGTGGTGGGTTGGAGTGAAGAGTTAACGTTAGCGGCCCAATAGCTGATCTGCTGGCCCTCCCCTGGTCCTCACTGGCCTCATTCTTCTGCTGCAGGAGGGATGCGCGGCGCCCTACTAGCAGAGCACTCCAGTTAATCTCTGCTTCTTCACATCCATCACGTCCACTGAGTCCAAGAGCCGCAGCCTTATAGAGGCCACCTGTCTGCGTCCCACCGACTCACGTGCCTCTTGGATTGTGGTGCAAACAAAACGAGTCATCCCCGTTGGTCTGAACACACACTGAGAAGTTCCTTGAGGACATCACTCTGTCCGATTATTGGTTATCCTGAGGATAACCAATAAGCCCAAAGCCCCCTTGCGTAGTTATACCTAGCAGTCATAGAAATAAGTTGGGTGTGGGTTTATTTCAGATCCAGATGTTCAACAATGCTATAGCTGGGGGGGGGGGGGGGGGGGGGTAGATACCAGAAGGTGCAATGAGCGGAGTTTCCTGTTTTGGGATGTGTTCTTCTAAAGATAAACTAATTTAATAGTGCGAGATGTTGGTATGAGAAGAACAAATGTCAGTCACAAACCTATTTCTACAGTGGCCAGTCGACTATACAGGTTTGAATTAAAGCCTTTAAAGACACTTTTTTCTGAGGACGTTGGTGTGAGGACAGGACGTCTTAGCTGGTCTTCCATCCTTCTATGGCAAGGTTTAGTTTACCAGAGTCTAATTTGTGAGACTAGTCATTTGGAAAAAATGTAATTAAATCAAAACTCACTCTACAGGCTACCTGGATGGGAATGGGATGTAGAAAAAAAAACTTTTGAAAAGTTTTCGAAAGGTTCTAGAATGTTTACCAACCGAACTCAAAAATTTGGCCACTAGGTTAATAAGGATTATTCTTTACAAGGCCACTACCGCATGTGGAATTATATTGAAATAGTATGAGTATGATTGGTATACAAAGAATAAAATGTACAGTAAACTATTGGTTTGTGCTGCTCTGTACTGACAAATGTGTAATTAACAAGAACAGATTCTAAGAAGACATGCTGATTAGATACCAATGGAAACGAATATGGGGTAGGTGAAGGTGAAGGAATGTAAGGCAGATCAAATTCAAGCTTTGGTTTGAAGCGGAAGGCCATGAATGCCAATAAGTTAGTTTATAATCCCGTTTTTATCATTTAATTTCTATGTTGCTCCACTCTTGATTTAACAGGTCCCTTTTCAAGCTTTTATTTCAACAAAAACTAAAAATGTCAGCTAAAATATTTAGCTCTACCCTTCATGCACTGTCCGCTGGATGTACAGTAGTTCAAAAGGTCACCTGAATTGGGACACACACACACATACCTTACAAAACCTCTAGTCTACCAGTTACCGTCACTGCTCTTCTATGTCACTTTGTTTTGAGACGTTGGAAACGTAAGGAAATGTTGAACAAGTCAAACCCTCTCAGAGCTGCATGTCTTTAGACTCACTCGATAGTGAAAACATAATAAGTGAATAACGCCGTTGCTCCCATCGAAAAGGGCGGCAGATTAATAGCAGGTTGCGGACTAGGAAGCAGCAGTATATTTCCTCTTGACCCCAGGACTCAAACCAATCCCGGAGACAAAACAAAATGATAAATCGAATACTCAAGGGACTTGTTTTTCTACACAACGCCAGCGACCCAGATAAACCCATCCCCCACTGCCTTGTCTCGAGTCAAATTCCCCAACAAAGAAGTGTGATGGCATGACAAGAGAGAGATTCTTAAAAAAGGAGGAAGAGGAAAAAGACTAAGAGGAAGATAGAGAGGTAGGTAAGGAAAAAGTAGAAGAAGAATAGGAGCAAGAAGATAAATGACATGAACAAGAACCAGAACAAGTAAGAGACTTACAGAAGTCCTTGGAGGCGCACCGGGGGCCAGACTTGACGCTCTGGCGCAGAGAGAAGCGGCCCTTCCTGCTCAGAAAGCGCCTCATCCTGGCCCGGCTAGCGGCGGGGCAGGTGCCGGCCAGCCTCTCTAGTCACCCCCCGGCCTGGGGGTCTTTGCAGCCTGAGGGTGCCTACTGACACCCTGTAGCTGCAGCTTGCCCACCGCTCTAACCCTCCCCCGACCCAAAAATAGTGGAACCCACCCCACCCTACCCTTCCCTGCCCTGCCTATCCTCTACCCCAGGCGACACTGGAGAACGGAGGGGTAGAATGTCAAGATCTGGCCTTCCTTGTAGGTCACATCTGTAGGCTGATGAAAGTTACTTCCTAGTGTCCCGCCAGACGGCAATCAGAGCAGCGGTAGCCTGGAGAAGCAGGCAGAAGGAGCAGGCTGGAGGCCCGGAGTGAGGGCGGCAGAGCGTCCGTGAGCCGGGCTCCCCATCCTGGGTAGGACTGGTCCGGCCCCAGCCTCAGCACTGTCGCTGAGCGCTAAACAGGAAAACTGGGACACACACTCACTCGCTCCTGATATGATCCTTTTGCCAGAAAAGGTACTGCGAAGCCCCATTTTTCTATAAATACCTCCCATCGCACTCTCTGCCTGCCTGCCACCTCTCTCTATCTCTCTCTTTCTCCCTCTCCCTCTCTCTCTCTCTCTCTCTCTCTCTCTCTCTCTCTCTCTCTCATTCTCTCTCTCTCTCTCTCTGCCTCCCCCCTCTGGTCTGGTACCTCTCCCAGGGCCTGGGAGTGACCCAGAAACGCGTGGTGTGGCGTCCAGGGACTCCTCTTCTGATTAAAGTGTCTGTATGTGAACTCCAGTACCGGAGCAGCAGATAGTAGGTGAGAAATAGCCCGCGGATGAGCTCAAGGTTACATTAAGGTCTGTTTCATGGGGACAGTAGCGCTGGCGAAGGAGCTGCGTGTGAGAATTCCTTGATAATGTAATCAACATAAATGTGCTGGTGATGTGTTTGTGAAATTCATGATTCCTGAATTCCTGATTAGGTATCTATACATTGGATGACCACTCCCTCTCTATCTATCGTTGACCTGTCCTACTGGGCTGACCAATGGACAGAGAGCAGCAGGATCATCGAATGACATCAGGCTCCGGTTGGATGATTCTCTGGTCCTCTCTTCTATTGGTTTTAGGTTACCTTCAGTCAGAGCTGCTGGTAGTTTGACTTCACTTCAACATGCATACACCATATACTCCACACACCCACATATTCCTTCACTACTGATAAGCCACATTCATTCATATACATTATTGGTTGTGTTTTGGTTATTTCAAGGAAGTTATAAATATCTTGGATATTTATAAAAAAAAATGAACATCGTTTGAAAAGTTGTTTCTGTGTGAACTATTTTTTTTAGCACATTTTTGCATTTATGGCAGTACATTACCTATGTCTATTTCTAATTATGAGCCTGCTTGGCAGCCAATATAGGATTTCATTTGGCACTCATCCGTTACATTGACAGATGGGTAGATGGCAAGGAAGAGTTTAGAAATCTGCTGTACAGTATATGGTAAGTTGAAAATATATATAAATATATATAAACCAGTCTTAATGATTTGGCCTAATGATGCAAAACTATCAAAACTCCTCCATCAGATGCCAGAAAATGCCAAGTTGGAAATCTTTCTTATTCTTATAAATGTATACAAACATAACATACATACAAATAGATTGTAAAACTTTGAATAGCTCACCGCTTTTGAATATCATTTTTTTTTCTTACAACTTAAAATCATTCAACCCGAATCAATATAATGTGTTCTGTTCAATGTAATTATTTAGGTAGATCACTCTTACCTTGATCGAAACATAGAATACATATTTAGAATTATTGTGTTTGGTATGTTTGCACTTAAATAAACCCTTGCATATTGTGTGTGTGTGTTGGTGAGTATTTAGTTTCCACCTGAAGTGTGTAGGCGTCAGTAGGGTCCCTGGGTTTGCGGTGGTCATCAGGACAGACGCCTTGTTCTCTGGGCACTTGACTCTTGGTCACCCCTCCTTAAAGCCACGCCACATGCCAAAGCAGAAGAATGGGGCAGTATGAGTGTTTGTGTGTGTGTGTGTGTGTGTGTGTGTGTGTGTGTGTGTGTGTGTGTGTGTGTGTGTGTGTGTGTGTGTGTGTGTGTGTGTGTGTGTGTGTGTGTAAGCGCGCGCGCTAGGGGGTCAAAATGAATATCACACAGGCGGTGGCCTTTCATTTAGCAAACTACAAAAGGCTTAGCTAAAAAAGTGAAACACTTATATATAATAATAAAATAATAATAAAAAGAAAAAACTAATGTAATAGCTCTGTATATGTAGCTAGCTGGCCAGATACATAGGAGACAGATGGACAGACACAGATAGAAAAAGAAAGACAACCACAGAGATACATACACAGAGGTTGCACTACGTCAAATGGCGATGGTCGTCTTCAACTAGGTCAGGGCTGACTGACATGAGAGAATACATGGTTATGTCAGAGGTTCAGAGGTCAGGTCAGTGTGTCTTTAGTGGCTGAACTCTGTCACCCCAACAACAGCTGAGTTCTGTAACCACTGTATCTCGAAGGTTAGCTTGTTTTTTTTATGTCTGGTATTTATGAGGAACACTTGAGCACATAATGGCACCTGCCCGTTTTTATTTGCACATTTGTATCTAGTGGGGCTATAATACACCACTTTTATAAAAGGAGCATTAAAGTGTTAAAACTTCATTCCAGGGCTTGTTTTCTACATCATTAAGTTATTCCTGATAAAACTTACAAGGGCTGTCACAAAAGAAAAGAAAAATAAGAAAATAAACACACAATATTAACCAACTTTGAAACTCATGTGGGGACCTTACAATAATTCCTTTGAAAAACAATGATTATTATCATCATTACATAAAGTAAAAGGTACAGAAAACAAACTCTTTACATGCATTCACAGTTTAAAAGCTACAATTCCACATTACAGTTTCTGGAGATTTGCTTTGTTCTAAACCCAAGCCCTCTTGTCAGGACCCTCACTGGGGGTAGAGTTCTGCCTGGAGCTAGAGGGGGACTCCATTGAGGCCAGCTGGCCCTGTTTCCTAGTGTCGGCCGGGGTTAAGTTCTCCAGCCTCGTTGCTAGGCTGCCGTCCAGGGAAGCCAACTCCGGAGGTTTCTGCTGGTTGTGGAGGACAAAGTGCAGGGGCATGGCTTTTGGATTCGTCGAGAACCCGGTCTTTTCGTTGCCACTGTGTTGCCACGGCAAGCCCTTCTCGTCGGTCCGCTTGCCAGCCTTACAGTCTGCCCCCCCCTTCAGCATGGCGACATTAGGCACACTGTCTGCGGAGAAGCTAGCCGTGGCTTGGATGTCGCTCTCAAACTCGTTGGCCATCCTCTTGTTCAAGAGGAGGTTGATGTCTCCTGCGCCACTCACGCTGGAGGACACGCTGCTCTGCTCCCCTTTGCCCGCCTCCTCCGACACGGACGTCTCCCTCCTCCGCCCCCCCAGAGCCCTGCGTGCTCCGGCCACCAGGTCCACCAGGCTCAGCGCCACCGACAGACAGGCCAGGGCCAGCATGAGGTGGAGCATCAGCGTCTTCTCCGTGGGCCGGGAGACGTAGCACTGCACGCCCGACGTGCACGGGGCCTCGTAGCACAGGAAGCTCCCTGGGATGGAGAACCCGAAAAAGAGGACGTGACCCGCCACGAAGGCCGCCTCCATCAGGATGTGCGCGGTCACGACCAGCAGGTAGGCACAGCGGAAGCTCGGCACGGGCCGCACGCACCGGGGGGGGTCCTGCCCAGGAAGAAGTTGATGATGATGGAGGAGGAGGAATTGGGAAGTCTCTGGCGTGGAGCAAGGGCTTCCCTGACTCCCTTGGCGGTTTATCGCCACGTAGCCCGCTCCAGAGTTGGGATGCCACAGGAGCCTGTGTGCGACGTGTGTGGCGAACACGAGGTGCGGCAGAGACAGGAGGACGATGTGGACCAGCCAGAGGCGAAACAGGGAAACGGGGGCCAACAGGTTGAAGCAAACGTTGGAGCAGCCCGGCTGGATGGTGTTGCAGACGAAGCGCTCCTGCTCATCACTGAAGAGGGTGAAGCCGGCCAGCAGCACCACAATAAGACGTAGGCCTACCATTAGTAGCCACCAGGTTTTACCTGGGGTGGCGGGTCGGTGGGAGGAAGAGCATGAGGGAAGGCAACTGTTAAAGGGGTCCATTTTCGGATTTTCCTTTACCTAAGTGTGATATATACTGTTTGTATTCATGTTTAGGGGGCTGCAGGCTTTCATTGTGAGGTCTACACAGTCTGAATACTTTTTAGAAGTAATTTGGCACATCTAAAAGAAGAGATTAGATAAGGAATATATCCCCATATTTTATAAAGACTCGTGAAGAACGGTCGCAGAGTTTCAAAACGTTTCGGAGGCACTTACCCACAAAGGAGATATTGTGGCTTACGGCAACAAGGACTGCATCCAGCATGCCCATGTTTGTCACCGATCAACAACCCAGACTCCAAAGGAAACAAAAGCGAAGCCTCAAAACGATCAAGACCAAGTTATTCTCATGAAAGAAATCCAATTCAAGAGTATCCAGTGAGCTATGCTACTTCAGTCGACACTGAGGACACTTGCAATCCTACGGTGTCAATGCTCTGGGCTCACACTACATACATACACAACGCCTGCTCCCGCTTAACAATGACACCTCTCAAGCTGTCTCCAAGTACATTTCACTCATGCCAACGAGAGGCATGATCTGGTGAGGTGTGCTATTCTTACCGGCCGACCAATGTCAAAGCATTGCTAGAGCAGCTCGACACCGTTAAAATTTCACTGCAAAGCAAAGGCGAATGGAACGTAGGCAGGGGAAGGGTTTTTAGTTTGGATAAGGAATTGACAATTCAGAGAAGGTTTTCAATTAACCCTCATTTTTATCATGGGTTGATTTTTTATCATGGGTTGATGAGGCCATTTTATAGCATTTGCCACAGTGGTCTAAAGACAAACAATGTTAAACTTCAGGTGTGTGCCTATATTTCACATCATAGTTGTAGTGTTTCCAATGAATAAGAAATGTTAATTTCAAACCTTGGAAGTGACAGAATTGTGGCTTATGACAACAAGGACTGCATCTAGCATGCCCATGTTTATAACCGATCAACAACCCAGACTCCAAAGGAAACAAAAGCGATCTTCAGGAGAAGATCAATTATCATTTAACTCGTACAAATATCACTTCCAACATGTCTCTAATCTAGAAAATTTGCAAGGTGCATGAAGCTCTATAAACACATTATTGGATAATGCATAACAAATTTGAATTTCATCTTATCAAAAGCAGTTTATTTTGATATCCAGTAGGTTTGGGTTTGTTTGTTACAGTACACTTGCTATGCAAGACAAATCGCACATACTAATCTCTTGCCTCACCACAAATACTGTTTAGCTTTGATACCACTCTCTTTGACGTGAAGCAGTTCAGAAGGTCATCCGGTCAAATCATCACGTGACCTTTCAGTTAGCTCCAAGCAAGTTTGCGATGCATTTTGTGTGTACAAAGACCCTACTAAAACGTACACATTGTCATGCAGATCTTGCTTGGTGAGGGGATGACATTTCAGATGCTTTAACTAGACCAGGGGCAACAGGTGATACAAACTCAATTAATTCCCTCTTCGGAAAACTAGGCAAGCTAGCTAACAGTAGGTCTCCATTATGCTATTTGGATTTGCTCTTGAAAAACATATTCCCGAAATTGGACTGATGCATGTGAAAATTACTCTGAGGTCTACACTAGTTAATTTAAACTGCATCGAAACTCACCAAGAAGGAAAAACTAATTATGTCAATCGCCAAGCGATCTGTTAACAAAAAAACAACAAAAAAAAGTAATATTAGCCGTTCCTGTGCCGTGCTAATCTTGCAACACAACAATCTCAATACTTTATGGTTTAAAAGCAAAACCCAGACCTATCCTTAAGATTGGCACCGCAATTTAGGCACCGTATACATGTGGTGTATGTGTATTGCTTATAAAGACATGAGACTGGGCTACAACACAAACTAGCCTTTGTGCGTAGTAAAAACTGTCAACTACGTCAAGGCCTTGTTTCCTCTCATTCTCCCAGAAACAAATCTCTAATGTATGCATAATATCAACATCTCATTAACACTAGCACACACACAAAAATCCTGTTGATTGGAATAAACTAAATGTCTAGGCACATTACACTCATGTGTAATGTGTCGCAAGCTTTCGTTGCAGCATAATCATTAAATAAAATACACAACTCCCGTTTTCCAATCTCAAAACTCAAGTCTTTGCCATGAAAGTTCAAGCTTAAAAATACTTTGGCCTCATTTGACAGCATCGGAGGAGCACAGACGGATCCCCGCCACCTACGTCTCCAGACTTCAACACTTGAGGTGACCGACCATAACATAACCCTCTTCCCAGTCGTCTCTGGCCTCACACCACCACCGTCTGTATCTCCACCTCCTCCGTGGCCGAGAGGACAAAGTCCCCCCCATGCTGATGTTGCACCATCACCTCCACGCACTCCTGGGTGGCGACGGCTTCGTCGTCCGCGGCAGCGGTCACCATGGTGACGGTGCCGCCCGCCGTCTCCACCGTGGTGCCGCTGGTGGCCAGCAGTGTGCCGTCGCTGATGGCGCTGGCCAGCGTCATGGCCACCTGCTTGGTCAGGCTCTCGGGCGTGGCGATGGTGATGGTGTCGCCGCAGTCCGAGATGGACGCGCCCTCCTCGTCGAGCTCTGTGTTGCGCACGATGATCTGGCGGCCGGCCACGCCCCCGGCGCCGCGCGACTGGTTGACGATCTCCTGCACCACCCGCATGATGTGGTTGCCCATCTGGACGGAGGAGGAGGAGGAGGGTTTGACGCTAGTTAAATAACGTTTCAAATAAAGATAGTGGTTTCAACTAACTTACTCACCAAAACAATGTGTTTTTTTCATGGAGAGATATGTTAAAAGTCTGTGTAAACATTTATACTGTGAGTAACAGACAGTTTATTGGCTGTTATAATGCTGGCGATAGAGCAACATCCAGAGCTAGCCATGGTTCTGGTAGGCATGGTGATGCCCCGATTACTGTGCGCGTGTGCATGTGTACATGTGTGCGTGCTGACCTGATTCTCAGTGGCTTGGATGAGCGTGACCTCCTCTCCCTGCACCGCCTCTCCTGCTGGAGTCTGGAGGGAGCCAGGGGAGAGAGAAATGAGACTGCCAGCGTTTACAAACAACCTCTCCGAGTGTCTCATTACAAAATGGACTCGTGTCCGACCAGAGGGGTTGACCAACGGCGGATTTCACCGAGGATCACTTTCTAAAATGGCCCGTATTTTGGAAAAGTAGGAGGAAAAAAAACAAACTACCATTATGCTAAAGTGCCGATGTTTATACTTGTGTAAAATTGGGCTAAAATAAACTGATACACTTGTGTTAGGGTTTATGTAAACCGGGCAAATAAAACAGCAGTAGTTAAGGCCTGGCTTAACGACTTAACTGAAATAGCCTTCATGTACTCATGTTTCACAATTACAATTAGGGCAGACGCTTTAATCCAAAGCGACTTACATCGGTTAATACACACATTGACACAGCGATGGCAGAGTCTACCTCCTGAGCTAAGCCAACTCCTTTCCCCTACCATATCGGGGGGGTGATATACTGTTCTACCCCACCCGTCTGACCCCTCCACCTTCTCACCCCTATGATGTACTCCTGGGTGTCGGCCACCACGGAGGAGAACTCCACCAACACGGTGTGGGGGTCCTCTGAGATGATGGCGGCCGTGGCCAGGCTGTCGGCAGTCTCCTGCTGCTCCTCCTCCTCCTCCTCCCCCTCGTCCCCGCCGCCGCTGTCGTCGTGCGCCTCCTTAGACTCGTCCTCCTTCTGGCACCCACCTGGTGCACCAGGAGCGGAGGCGTCAGGTGGATCCGTCGAGCGGACGGGGGGAAAACATCAAAAGGCGAACATAGTGATCCATGGATTCATTTATTAATCTCATTTGCTTCCATTACTCTCGCTCTGCTCAAGACATAACGCATAGGAAACGGAAAACCCGATTTGCACATTGAATTGACCATGGCCCGACAGGTGGATTGCAGTGGGTTTAAGTGCATGCGCATTTAAACCACGAGGGCCGAGTGAAGCGTGTCCTGACCTTTGGCGCGCAGGTGGCGGTTGAGGGTGCCATGCTCGGCAAAGCCTCGCCCACACTTGGTGCACTTGTAGGGCTTCTCGCCGGTGTGGTGGCGGATGTGGCGCACCAGGGAGCCCTTCTCCCGGAAGCCGCGCAGGCAAAACTGGCAAACGAAGGGCTTGTCCTCTGCGTGGGTGCGCAGGTGGACCTGCACGGCGTTCTGAGCAAGGACACACGGGACGGAGTGAGCAGGACTATTTTTTGTGGGCAGGTCTACTGTTTAGGGTGTTCTGGTAGCTCCCCCGGTGAAAAGGTACTGGGTTCGAACCCCAATGTCTTCATGGAGGCATTCTTGAGCCAACTGCCTAAACCTCTACCCGCTCATTAAGCACGCTTCCAAAATCGACTTAGTTGGATCATAACCATAAATAGCTATCTGACCAAGCTGATGAACGAAAATGCAGTTCATCAAACTTGCCCACGCGCTCACCTTAGTCTTGTATCCCTTGTTGCATTTTGTGCAGTGGTAGGGCCGCTCATCCGAATGGGCGCGCATGTGCTCGCGCACGTGCCCAATGGTCTTGTAGAGCTTGCCACACTCGCCGCACTTGTACCGCCTCTCGCTCACGTGCACGTCCATGTGCTTCTTCAGAAGGTAACCCGTCAGGAACTCCTTCTGGCACAGCGTGCACCTGAAGGGCTTGTAGCCTGGGGCGGCGGGAGGAAGAGGTTGGATATTAACATGAAGTGCAGATCTGAAATGGTCCGTTTTGAAAACATAGAGGAAGACTTGTGCATGCATCGAATGGCCAGCATAAGAAATATGCTTAATCTAAATAAAAAGACTACAAAATACTTTATAGAATGAAAATGTACTATGCGAGTACAAACCTAGCAATTATAGAGCACATTTCTTTAGTTATCCTATTTGGCGGTCCTAAGTGAATAACTTTTTAAAGCTTCAAACTACAAGAACAAATGAAAGATTCTACATACTAAAATGTGTGACCCTCAATTGGTTAAAAATACAAAATATGCTCAGGGGTTTTCAAAATATTGAAAAAGATTAGGAAGACGGAGTCACAGGTACACCGTTTGCTTCTATGCTAATGACTAGTGATTGACCGATATATATCGGGTCGATGTTTGCGCTTTTATAAAAAAAAAAGTATATCTTTATATCGGCTCAAGAAAATCGGCAGCCCGTATCGGCCATCGGCTGATGATAAAAAGCGGTATCAGCCCTAAAAGAATCCATATCGGTTTATCTCTACTAATGACTGCATTTATGGTCTGTGATTCTGAGCATAGGGGCCTTAATTAGATGAAATCTGGTAATCAGTATAATGAGCAGATGATGTGTTGGCCAAATGAACATGTGTGAGAGCAGTGGGTCAACCCGGACAGGGTAGGAACTACAACCTATCGGCTATTTCACCCAGATGTTTAATTCAACCTATATTGTTGAGCTGCAAGATTGGGACAACAATTTGAATTGTGATTATTTTGCAGAATATTGTTGTTATTCATTGCAATTAACCGATTAAATTCTTATTCAGGGGGACCTATATTTCTAATAAACATATATATTTTTTACTTTTCACGATAATCTAATTGGAGAAGCATATTTCGTGATTTCGATCACTATGAATTTATTGTGGAGCTCTCCTATACAGTTATACAGTGCAACCAGCGGGGGGGCATCTGTTTACCAGAGTGGCCCTTGATGTGAAAGCGCAGGTAGTTGAGGCCCTTGAAGGAACGGTTGCAGTGTGGACATTTGTGCAATTTCGCCAATTTTTGAAACTCTTCTCCTTCCGACATATCCTGAAAAAAAAATAAGCAGGTAATGATTTGGGGATAAAAGTTAAACCTCAATAGCAAGACAGACAACCATGGAGGACGGATGCAGTCCTACACTAACACGTTTTCCATCCAGCCATGATACATCTTGTAGACCATAACAAGTATAACAAGTAATAATAACATCACACACTCACTTCTACCTCCTCCATCTCCAACTCCATCTCCACACACTCCTCAGTGACATGGATCTGCTCCGAATCGGGGTCTTCAAAGAGCACTTTTTCGATTGTCTCGGGTGACTGTTGGTGTTCCTCCTCCTCGACCTCCTCCTCTCTGACCTCCTCCTGCCCCACCTCCTCCACCACCGCCGCCGCCAGCGTTGTTGTCGTTTCTGCTGGCATGGTGGTCTCCGTCTCAAGGCCGATGCCAGAGTTGATGATGGCCTGGCAGATGAGGCTGTCCCCCACTGCCCCAGTAGCTACCAGCGTCTCAGCAGGTACCTGCTCCACTACCACCTGGCCACAGGGTGAACAGTCATTCTGTTCCATTACTTACATTTAGCTAAGGGTTTTGCACACACTTTAACCCTTCTACTTTACAAAACAGTTTGAATGAAACTGTACTGTACACAGTTTCAAACCAGAGGCCGTGTATGTGTGTGCGAAATATTTTTTTAAATTGTTGGGAAATGCATGCCGGAACTCAAGGATGTGGACATTGGAGTTGAACTCCTTAGTCCTATATTGTTAAAACTCTTCTGGAAAAAGTACATGCTGGTTGTGTGCACAGGGCCTACTTGTTGTTCCTCCACTGTGAAGTGCACTTGTTGTATGACCTCCGGGTCACCCAGAGGGGGGCGCGGCTCCATCACCACCATAGTTTCTACCTCACAACAGAAGATTCATTCATTACAAAAATACTATCAGCTTTATATTTAGTTTCCACTGCTATGACTTGTGTTTGACATCAAGTCTTATTACTATTTTGTTTCTACTATATGGCTAAAGACTATAACGGAAAAACGATTTAGCCGGTTTGTCTCAAGGTGGATTTTAGTGTATAAAGCCTGCAGCCGCATATCAAAACTAAATACCGTGGCACCACAGACAAAAACCCAAATTTAAGCAATTGCAACCTTTCTGAATGCCGTCCTTTCCGACCAGGATCTCACTGAACTGGTGGAAGCGGATCTTCTCTGTGCAGGGTGTGATGGACTTCAGATGTCTGGTGAGGGCGCCAGACTCTCGGAAGGACAAGCCGCAGAGAACACACCGGTACGGACGCTCGTCTAGAGATGGAGTACAGAGCACACGGAAGGAAATAGAATGACCTATTTAACCAGAATAACAGATCAAAACAGGGGGTCGTTGGGGCCATTATTAAGGCTGAAATCTTCTTATCTTTTTGGTGTGACTGCTTCCAATTACAAAGTTTAACCCCAGTACATACTGCCTTTAATGATGGTCCCAAAGGATGTATGCATAGTGCCACACCTAAGGATTACTAGAGCTTTGCTCCTTGCTACGAATCATTAGGCATCAGTCCGTTTGTGTGTGTGAACTTCAAAATAAATGATAGCTCTTTCACAGATGCACTGTATGCCAGAAATTCCCCCGATTATACCCAGAGGGGCTTCGCAAATGTCTGATTCCGCCCCTCTAGAATTTACCCGGAGTTAACCCAACTAGGTCCCTAGTATAAATTCTCTAGTGTTGATGACGTTTCTATCATGCGACTGGGGCAAAACAGGGAGCACAGAGTGTAGCTGCTTAATACTTTTCTCTTCTGATGATG
This sequence comes from Pollachius pollachius, assembly GCF_949987615.1. Lineage (NCBI taxonomy): Eukaryota > Metazoa > Chordata > Actinopteri > Gadiformes > Gadidae > Pollachius > Pollachius pollachius. Next base: position 10,416,082 of record NC_136944.1, read on the forward strand.
TCAAGTTCCTCCACGACCGGTTTTGGCAGAGAAAGAAACAGCATGAGTGCTGTTTGGTGGTACTTTGGTACTTCCAAAGTACATTGAGATTCTGCCTGAACCTACCTCTACTAAAACCTGTATTGTTGCTCTACATTATTGGCATCATAATATATTGACCCAGGTACTCATCAGATGCTGTGCGTGAGGTGGCATTCAATCTAAAATAGGACATTTATTTCAGGTGGAAATTTTATCTTCCCTTATGCTGTGTTCTAGCTTTATTCACTTTAAACAAGTATTATCCAGATTGAATATCTCAATAACACAACAATCTTTCTTTCACTACCAAGATTGCATAGTAAAACTTTGCAGTTGCGGAGAAACTCCATTTACTCTCGGTATGTTGTTTTCAGAAAAAAACTCAGTGATTGGGTTAATAAAAATCGAAAATTGTATGCCTTAAATGAGGTGTAAAGTTTTCCCTATTGTATTGAGAATGGTATTGAATATTTTTCGAGGTATTGTATCGAAGTTAGAAAATCCAGTATTTTCAACACTATATTGTGATACGTTTAAATAAATGCAGTATTGATATCACCGCAAAAAGAGTCACCATTACAGATTTGGAAGCCTCAGCCGAGATCTTCAATGTGTCAAAACACTGCGACTTCCGCTGCCTATTTTTTGCATTGCGCCCTGCCTTCCTACACATTCTACCCAGGCACCACCCCTTGCCAGTAGTATCTCCAATATGTGTGAACAGGTCTGATGCGTATTATCTCCAGTTGCATGTATGAAAGGGCAGCTCCGGATAATCTCCGGACCTGATTCTCAGGAGATGATCCGGAGTTCATGTGGGAAAGGCCTATGACATATATATTTCTATATTGTCAGATATTTTCACTGAAATTCACTGGATTCAAATGAAGAACATGTCACTTCCTTCACCTGTATGGCGGCGATAGTGGCGAATCAGCGAGCCTTTGGTGCGGAATGCAGAGCCACATAGCTCACAGGCAAAGTTCTTCTGCTCACTGTGGGTGTTCAAATGGGTCCTTAGGATGTTGGTCTGGTGAGGTCAAAGTCAAAGAAGAAACGTTACGGAAGGAGCAAAACACTGACCATTTTGTTGGTTTCATTAGGGATGCTGGCAATATTTGGCAGAAGAGATCCAATGAAAGAAGCGTTTCACTTTCTTTCGCCTCGTATTTGTTTTTGACTCATCGTGTTGCTGAAGGCAGGACACGTAAAATTTCAAAGTTGGCAAGCAAAAACAGAAGCAGTAGTAAACTGTAAAAAATAAATAAATAAAGTATATGTTTCAAAAATCCAGACAGTGTGGACTGGCCCCGCTAGGAAAAACACTTATTAAATTAAATCCCCTTATTAAATTAAAGCCTGATTCACTCAAGCAAATTTGTTTTCTTCTGTAAAATATCTCATACAAAACAAAAAAGTTGCCGGTACTCTGCCCATAGCAATTTTTAGTTGGAGGCCCCTGCTCTGTGCTCGAATTGCAGAAGTTCAGCTATTACATAGTAGGGCTGCAAGATCTGACATTAGTAAATCACAAATTAACCGGAAAACATAGCAGAAAAGCCCAGGCGGGGCGGTTGTCCCTCAGATGTCCAACTACATGGTTGGAGAGGAATGCCAACAGCAGCATTGGTGATCATACTCGGGTTATTTGGCCTACAGTAAAAAGATGAACGTGTATAACCACTTACAGTCTTAAATGTTTTGTCACACATGTAACAGACGTAGCGTCCCGCCTCATTCACTTCGTATGCTTGCTTGGAGTTGTCCGAGGTGTCGGAGAGCTGTGGCTTACTGCTGTGGACGACCCTTTCACAGGCCTTCGCCGAAGCAGTCCTCCGCCGCTGTCCTCGGCCCAGCAGCACATCTGGCTCACCTGCAAGAAACATTCGACCAATTAGACAAAGTGGCTATTTTAATACACACCTAAAGGTTTTGGGATCCATCAACCCAGTGTAACTGCAGGCATCGTTGAGCTAGACATCAAACACATACCCATTTAGTGTCTGCTACGTAGGTGAAAACTTTTCAAATAATGGCAATGCAGACTCACCGGAGGTTTCAGTTTTCTCGGGTTCATCTGAGGATGCCTCTTCAACCAATTTCGTCACTTCGGTGTGGGTTTCAGAGGGTGCCGAAACCTGGTACAAATAGTTTCGGGCGTGTAGATAAGAAACCTGGGAATATAGCAGGAATCTGTTTGTTTGGATTTTTGTCTCCCATCTTACCTCTTGGGTAGCTTCTCTGGATACCACGACCTGCTCCTGTAGTTCAAGCGGCCGTTTGCAGTTCTGTAGCAGCTTGTGTTGAATGAAAGCATCAAGGGTAGAATACTCCGCCTGACACCGACCGCATTTGTGCACATCCTCATCTGAAACAATTAATGTGGTTGTTAATGTAACTTTTAACATTTGCATAGCAAAACAGGAGCATCCAAATGCTCCTTAATCGATGACAGAACCACTATTATAACACCCAAAACATGAAAGAAGCAAAGTAACAATGCTAGCTAATTGTGGCTAGCTGCTAGCTACACATGACAGTGGAAGTAGGCCCCAAAAACAGCAACATTATTATGGATTCTACTTTTGTTTAAAAGTAATTAAACCTTCGTCTCCGAGAGTAGTTTGGACAGCAACTGCGTTGCCGTGATCCGTTTGCTCGCTCTCTCTCTCTGCCGTATGATTACTTTCTACATTCATGTCGTTTGGTTTCTCCGTCTCTGTCGCAACGCTACCGATGGAAAAACATGGCGGATTTACGACTTCGTAGTCATAACAACAACTGGGCGTGCAAGACTGGTGCAAGAGGATCCTACAGTTATACGTACATTTGGTGATATTCTCCCAGTTCTTGTATCATAATTGTTGCATTAATCATTTGTTTTATATCTTTTATCACAGTATGCATCTGCTTTTGGTATATCAAATGTATTATTTATCAACCGGTTTTGTTTAATGTACTGCCTATTCAATGGTAGGCTATAGCATACTTTAATGAATGGCAAGACATAGCTGGTCGAGTCCCAATAAATATTGACTCATTCACTTAGGCACACATTAGCAGTCAACGTCTTAATGAAGCTAAAGATATTAAAATCTCATTCAGTAATGCATAAAAAACCCAGCAAGCATTGTGAATACCTAAACATCCTTAACAAGAATATATCGGTTAAACAAAAATGTTTATTGAACAACAGAGACCCATCCGTGTTACGCTTCTGCGTTAGTGTGGATTACATCCATTCAAACACTGGCATAAAAATCACGACACTAAACCAAACAACCGTCACTTTACGGCAGTAGACATGGCTTCTCACTTCAGTGGTGTTTTGAAGCTGACCGATCTTGATGATTTCATAACGCCATCCCAGGTATTGACATTTACTATATGACTCCTGATTATATTTAAATGTTCTTGTAGACGTTTCCTGCTATTGCCATGATATTTTAGTCACCGTAACGTTGGCAGGAGGCTGTCTACACTCTAAAGTCTAGACACTACTGCGCCATGTGTTTGTTTGACATACATCATGCAGTCCAATATAATGAGAAATATAACGTTAACTTAAATATAACGTTAACTTGAGGGTGTAGTATCTTTAAAATTGTGCTGGTATTGTGATATATTGTGTTCATCTTCCCACATGTAGTCAATGACAATTAGTTTGTAGTACAACCATTTGTTTGCAGGATTGCAGTCTTCTTACTCAGCCATTACTCAGCACTTACGTTATGATGTTGGTTACAGCCAATGCGACATGTTTTTTAAGTTGGTTTTCTCCAACCATCTGATACATCATGATGAGGATATGTCTGTTTTCAAACGTTTATTTTCCTGCTGGTATTTTCTTAATTATAAATGTTTTTTTAATAACAACCGGATACTATTACCGTATTTTGAGCAAGACATGGCAATATTGGAAGTATTTTGTTTTTTTTAACAGGAATGTGTCAAACCTGTCAAACTAGAAAAGAAGCAAGGGAAATCTGTTGCCAAAATACAAATCGAAGACGATGGGAGCTACTTCCAAATCAACCAGGTAGGTTGTAGCTCTCAAGCCACGTAGGGCCATTCAAACCATTTGACACTGACAACAGTAGCAAACTCTTAACATTAACATATTCAAATCAAACCTTCTCGGTGTCCCTAGGATGGCGGGAAGCAGAAGCTGGAGAAAGCCAAGATCACATTAAACGACTGTCTGGCATGTAGTGGCTGTATCACCTCTGCTGAAAGTGTCCTAATCGCCCAGCAGAGTCAGGAGGAGATCTTCAAGGTGCTCCGCAATAACAAGGTACATGCTAGACAATCAGATAATTGACATTTAAGGTAAGCTAGTAGATCTCTATTTTAAACGATTGAGTTTGAGGATGTACAATCCATATGGCAGATATGCACACATGCTTGCCTTTTCTTTGCCCTCCACAGCTGGCCAGTGCCACAGACCAGGTGGTGGTGGTGGTGTCAGTTTCGCCCCAGTCCAGAGCCTCGCTGGCCGCACGCTTTGGGATGAGTAGCAGCGAGACAGGCCGGAGGCTCACGTCCTTCCTCAAAGGCCTCGGTCAGTTGAACCGCAGAGTACCTCCTTAGTATAACCTTGCTGCCAAAAATTAAATTAAATTCACAATACTAATCTAAGCCGGGGGCTTTGCAAATGTCAAAAATAGGAAGACAACACATGATATACATATAATGTCATACTAACATATAGTACACATTTGACACAATCAATACATCAGGTTCAGATCTCTATTTAGTGGACATGTGTGATTTCACCATAGGGTCGTTTTTAAAATGGCTTTTTATGGCTTATCTAAATTTATAGATATCTATCTATCTATCTATCTATCTATCTATCTATTTCTCTATCAACATCAACTAAATTCAGCTAAATCTGGTACAGTCAATGACCATTGTCCCTTTTTTAATACATAAATAAATGAAAAGCGTTTACACAAAGTTACAAGGTGTATAGGTTGTAGAGGTCTGTGCGGTCAGGATGTAGCCTGGCATTCTAGTAATAACATGGTACTAACGATGCTGGGATTACGGTACAGGGGTCCATCACGTCTTCGACACAGGCTTCAGCCGGACCTTCAGTTTGCTGGAGAGCCAGGAGGAGTTCCTGGAACGCTTCCAGAGGAGTGAGCAGGACAAGACAGCTCTGCCCATGTTGACATCTGCCTGCCCAGGTATTGTAACATTCAGATGACCCAGCCATGACCCAGACACACCTGCTATAGTGAGCATGTAGTGCTCACTATAACACTGTTGTCGCACAACGAGAAAGATATAATCAAGGACTTTGTTTGCTATTAATGTTGTGATGTAAATCTTTGTAAATCCTGCCTTTTTGAGTAAGTGTGAAGTTCAGTACTACTTCTGAACCTGTACATTTATTAAAGCTGAAATAAAAACAAAACAACATCAGGCTCTATCTGTAAAATAACCAACACCCATGATGCAGTTACAAGTGTCTTTGTGTGTTTATATTTATAAGGTTGGATCTGCTATGCAGAGAAGACCCATGGGGAGTTCATCCTTCCGTATATCAGCACCACACGCTCTCCTCAGCAGATGATGGGATCCCTGGTGAAGGACTACTTTGCTGAAGCACAGGTGAGGGAAGAGTTACAGATAACCTAAGTCACCTCATTAAAATATCCTGTCGCCTCTCTGTATTTGTGGTTGTCTGTTTATAAGCTTGTGGATGAATGGCAAATATAGTGTTCATTTCAGTTGTTGGTTGGTTGATAATTGGTTTCTCGTGGTTTACTTTGCCATATTAGCCTGAAAATCCAGACCCACATCTAGAAAGCTGTAGGGTCTGGCAACGAGTAATAAAATTGGCCCAAATCGAGGGGTGGCACCAAGCATGCATTTGAAAATATCACTGCACGCAATTGGATAACACTACGACCCATCAGAAGAATACAAGGGGGGACTTATCCAGGGCCCCATATGCTCAGTTACCAGCGGAGCTAACCGATAGATTAGACTCTTACCATATCCGGTCGGTAAAACAGCAAAAACATCCTTCTTGCAAAGGAAAGCTTATTTTAAAGGAAAAGCCAAGTCTAACTCTTTCATTGTAGCAGTCATAGCCGTTTTAAACAACTGGTGTTCATCCGTAGCCATCTTGCAATGTTTATGGACTGATTCCGTAGCAGTGCTGTGGTCATCTGTTTAGCTTGCTTCTGGCCCGCCTATATCAGATACACCTATGTGATTGGTTAATGTTCGGATCCCGGGGAATCAGGGAATTAGTATATTGCTCATTTGACTCGCTGAGCAAATTCAAATTGTGCTCTCGTGAGAACTCTGGATTTCCAGGGTATTGCCCTATTGAAATGCTCCCAAATTGGCAAAACCACACCTGTACCATTCATTTCACGCAGTCATAAACTGTGATTAACTGAACACTATGATGATGATAGTGTTTTGTCTTATGGTCAGGGCTTGAGTCCTCGGCAGATTTTTCACGTAGCAGTGATGCCCTGCTACGATAAGAAACTAGAGGCCTCCCGGCCAGACTTCTACCTCCAGGAAGCAGAGTCCCGGGAGGTGGACCTGGTCATCACCTCTGGCAAGTTGTGTGTGTGTGTGTGTGCGCATGTGTGTGTGTGTGAATATTTTTCTTATTGACTTTTGATGCATTGTCCACTTGATGTCACTGCAGGAGAAGTTCTGAGCATGTTGGAGCAGGAGAAGGTGATCCTGAATGAGGTCAAGGCTGCGCCGCTAGATGAACTGTAAGTGATTGATCTGGTTGATCAGTGTTGAACCGTTGCTTGCTACGATCCACAAGAGGCACTGGAGCTATAAAAATGTTACGTTATACATGAGTTCTAAAAGATAGATTTCATTTTTCTTCCCCCCCAACTAAACCCCTATTTATGATTGGATTTTAGTTTTTAATTTGTGTGGTACCTAATCAGTATGTATCCTTGCAAAACATATTAAAATATAAATAGACAAATGGTAAATAAAACACAATGAAAGACATTAAACAATAAAACATTACATTTAACAAAGAGGTCTGACTGCATTTATTGAACTAAATGAATACATATGGAAGTGCATTAGATGGTAGGTGATGGTTTGTTTAACTGTGTGCAGATTCAGCAACGTGAGCGGCGGTGAGTTACTGAGCCACGCGGGTGGGGGTTCCGGGGGTTACCTCCACCACGTGTTCACACACACCGCCAAGCAGCTGTTTGGAGAGGAGGTGAAGGAGCTCACCTACAAGACACTGAAGTAGGTCCTCCAGAATGTTCCACAGCAAAAGGCTTAGCTGGTGCAGGGAAGACACATCCATTATTTTCATGACAAATCAACTGGTCAATTGTCACTAGCATGTTTTTATTTTTATCATGATTTTATTATTTATTTTTGTCTCCAAATAATGGTAATCAAATGCTGTCTTCTCCATTTCGACTAGGGATATTACATCAGTAGTATTTCTTTTTGTATTCCTTTCAGATGTTAACAAAGATGAATTTCGTTCTTTCTACAAGTTGGTTTTACATTTTGAAGATGCTTTTATTATTTAGCGACTTAGGGATTTCATGTCCTTAATGAGCAGGTATAGGGGGGTCAGGGCATCTTCATCGATGCCTAAAGCTAGGGTGCAGTGCACATTAAGGGATCAAACCCAGTTCCCTCCAGCGCCCTGCCCCCTCACCATCACCCCTTAACGCATAGGAACAAGGACTTCCAGGAGGTGACCTTGGAGAAGGATGGCGTGGTGTTGCTGCGCTTCGCCAGTACCTATGGCTTCCGTAACATCCAAAACCTGGTGCAGAAACTCAAGAGGGGAAAGTCCCCGTACCACTTTGTGGAGGTGATGGCCTGTCCCTCAGGTAAGGAGAGGAGGGGAATCCAAAGACAATTGGTAGTTTTATACAATATTGAAGCCAATGTTTATGGTAATGGTTCAGATAAATAGGAATGCTGTATTAACAATAATAAAAAAATAAATGTGAAGCCATTCAAAAATATAAACTTACAGCCACAGCCTTTGGTGTATAAATCCAATTCGTTTTTCCTATTCGCATTTATCAAATCATTGTCAATCAAGTCCATTAAAACCTACTCAGATGAATTCCCGTGCTATCCTCCACCACCAAATAGCACATGTTCTCTGTTGTTCTTTACCCTTGCCCCCACCACCACCACCGTGCCAAGGCTGTCTGAACGGAGGGGGCCAGCTTAAGCCCTTGCCGGATCAGACCAGCAAGGAGCTCCTGCAGCAGGTGGAGCGGCTCTACAAGGCCGAGACGGCCTCTCTCCCAGAGGAGGACCTCCGCGTGTCGGAGCTCTACCACTCCTGGCTTCACAACGTAGGGGCTGAGCGGGCCAGGCAGCTGCTGCGCACACAGTACCACGGAGTGGAGAAGATCTCCAACGGACTCGTCATCAAGTGGTGAAAAGGAGGAGGCGGAGAACTGGATGGGATCTTAAATATGGTTTTCAATAAAGGAAACGCACACCAATCACGCATATAGGCCTGAATCGATCTACACGAAAAGTATCAAATGTATCTCTACAACCGTCCAAGGGAAAAGAGGTTATTTATATAATTTTTCACACTTTCTTTGTTGCACATTTTGACGTTTTGGTTGCAGAAAGACTGCTAGTCTATTGTGTGAAGACTACCAATATTTTCAAATAATGAATAAATGTATCACTATTTTATCATTCCTGCATTATGAAGATTGTAATTAAATATATATTTTAAATGATCAAGCCTTGTGACTCAAATGACATGTGATGTGTGTGGCTAAAATAATAATTGTAATAGATATTAACCCTACATGGAATGATCTGATCAAGCCCATCTTATAACATGAGACACCCGGCTCTTCAGTTTCCAATACCTTGTTTTAGTTACTGCACAGGAAGGGCGGTAGTATTAATATCAAAAAGTCAGTTAAATTAAACAACTTAGTTCAATTGAACAAGAACATACAATTACATGCAATACATTTGTCACATGGGTCTTGTTCTGTTGCACTTTGTCTGTCTAACATCTTTGTTAGGAAACCACATCATTCAATGCATTGGGCTTGAGTGAGATGAGACACCTTTGTAGAATTACCTTGTGGCTTCCCCATATGAAGAATGTGTCCATTAGGTAGGTCGCCTTTGCCTTCGGACTTCATCCGACGTGGTATTCACCAAGCCTAAAAACCCAAGTTCCATGTTTCAGGCCACTTGGTTCTTAAGTAAAAGAGTGCTCATCTGTGTAAAATAAGGCCTCTATCCGAGACGGCATTTATACTATATACATTTATACTACTATTAAGAGAGGGGAAGAACAGCCCATAAATGGGCACTTCCTTGATAGTGCATGAACTCTAAAGAAAGTTCTACATTAACTTTTTCAGCTCGAAGGCATACATTTTAACAGGAAACATTTAGTGTGCTGAACAGCTTGACAGGAAAACTTCAATGTGAGTTACTGGAGCCATGCTACTGTAGATATCATTGCACCCAACTGCCGCAGAAGGAAGCGATACGAATAAGTTGATTATATATAATATACAATCATAATTGTGTGCGTGTGGCCATTAAGAGTTGAGATAGTAATCTGATGAGTCAAATAATATTTCTGTAACGTCTTTCTGCACTTGTTTGTGAGACCAAAGAAATATAGGGCTAGGTTTAACTGGGTGTCCAACTGACACAACTAAACTATATAACTGATCTATAACCTCAGACACCACAGACCTTCAAGAGTGGACAAGAGTAAAATGGGTTCATTTAGGAAAAAATCTGATTGGATTGACTGATGGATGAACACATTTCATTGTTGATAAACTTTCTAATTCAGATGTTTTCATGGTCCCAGCTTCGGTTCAATGTCACACAAGTTCGACAAATGTCAAATCTAAGGCATTTTAATTTGTTCAGAAGCTTCCACAACTTTTGAATTACGTTCTTGGTGGTAAGTCATTTGAAAAGAAAGGTCAACGTGAAGTATGGGTTAAATATTGCACTGCAGGTGGTTTATAACTAATTGAACAGAATCATTCCAACTATTTTTTTTTACCTTTGATGATTAACAGACAAATTCGGACTATATGAAGAACTTATTGTAAACTCAAGTAGAAATAACAATTTCCCAATATGTGGATCATCCTTCATAGAACAATGTTTAACAATAAAGCTTCTACACAACAAAAATTAATACATAACATATTAAGACAAGTAGCAGTAGGCCTAATCAAAAAGCTCTCCATCAACATATTGAACAACACTGAAAGTGTTATACATTAACCAAAAACTATTTCGGGATTAGCCATTACATTAGAGTGGAAATTATTTACAGGTAAAACTTCTCTTCCTCATATAATCTCAAATCAAGCATTACGCCATATTGGCTCCTGCAGAATTCCCCCAAAATATGTATTTGTAAAAAAAAGAGAATTATTTTATATTTTTCAGTTTTAAAACATAACTTACTTTGAATGCCTCATCCCCATAAGTTTCAGTTTTTTAAATAAATATTTCATTGGATTCCAGCTTTTTAGCTCAATTTTGAGAAATAAAAAATAAGACTTATTTTGTTTCCAGTAGCATGCAGAGATCATATTCACGCAATGAGCTTCACAGCTTGGGGACCTTAAAGGTATCCTTCTCTTTCCGTAGACTTCTCATTGTGTTAATAGCCTCAGTCTGTTTAACATGGTCTTGCACAGACTTCTCCCTAGAAGCAAGCAAAGAAAATAACACATTTATGTTAAGGTAAATATCTTACCCACCAAAGAAAATAGTTTGTACTTAAAGAGCCAGTGAACCCAAAACCAATTGTATTTGTTTTAAACATGGCCATTTGTCCTACAGTATATGATCGTCAACATAGATATCTATGCCATTTACTGAAATGTCCCCAATTTAGAGAAAAATGGGGTAAATCCTATGTTCTTGCCATTCTCCCCAAAACACTTTGAACGTTCCACGTGTACACCAGTGGCATTCTGTTCGTGACGTCCGAGTACCTTTTCCCGAGGCACTCTGACTTCAGGACCTAGGGGAAACAGCGGTGTGGTTTGGGTGGATGCGTGGAGCTCTGTCTGGGCACTGGTTGATTGCAGTGTTTGCCTTTTCAGACACTTATTGTAATGATGATAAAGCTCCGTCTGAGCAGTTCAGTATAACGCGACGGTGTGTGGCGCATTTCATATACAACATCGCTTATTATAACGCTAATAACAGTTACACAACAAAGGTACTGAAGAAATATCATAAAGTTAGCGTGGGTCTAAACCATGGGAATAACCATGGGGCTAAAACAGCCTAAAACATTTTTTTTTTCAAATCAATTGTTAGAATTCCATCTGAAACAGTGGGTTCACTGGCGCTTTAGGTAAAAAAAAATAGGCTTTCCTTATAATAATAGTAAGAGAACAGGAATTTACATACTTTACTCTCATAAAAGGGTTGTATGTGAATTCATCTGCCACGGTGGATGGAACGGTGGGTTCACCCTTGTCGCATTGTTCCTAGGATTACGTCACATCAATGGATCTAATGTTATTCTCATAGGTCCAAACAATGACAGCAGCCAGCTTCACTGAAAGGACACCATGAGATATGATACCTTGGCCCACTCTAGCTTCTTGAGAACGTCTTCATTGTCTGGTTCCACGTGTCGTGCAAATTTCAGATTGCTGACGGTGTACTCGTGACCGCAGTAAACACGCTGAAAACACAAGGGAAAATATTACTGGGACATTGATACTACGAGGCACTTATGAACCGTCTCTCTCTGCTACAAAGAAAATGACTTTAAGTAAAGGGAAATAAAACAAACATCTATGGTCCCATATTCGCCCCCAAGGCACCGGAGTAGAAGTGCAATGATGGCTCCTGTCTACTATGCATGTTTATTTTAGTATAATAGGTTTACATTACGGATGAAGTCTTTGGAAGCAGTAGTTACCGTCTCAGGTGGAAGTTTTCCAAGAGTCTCTATCAGGGCCTTGTACATCTGCTCTGCCGTGCCTTCAAAGAATTTACCACAGCCGGCAACAAAGAGCGTGTCCCCTGGAACAAATTAATGGAGACTACATCATAGGGCAACTCTTGTGATCCATGCAATATTTATGTTTTACTGCAGAAAGCATCTTGCTCAAGGATGCCTACAGATGTGGACATGGGGAAATCTTACGATCATTATCGTACACAAAGAGGGCGTAGGCCAACCTAAGTGGCGATACCTGTGAACACTGCTGGGGGTTCGGTGCTGTTCTCTTTGGTTACATAGTAACAGATGTGGCCGGTCGTGTGACATGGAGTGAACAGGCATTTCACAGTGAGGGAGCCAACCTTGGAACGCACACGGAAGTATGGTTCAATGCACTTTGATAAAGAACTTTATTAAACCCAGGATGGACAATAAGGATTCAGAGTACAACATAGTCAAACAATTAAAACGAGAAAAAAACTAAGAAAAAATAGATCTACAGTATGTAAAAGATATAAATGAAATTGAATGAGATTTTAAGGCATCTATAATGCATGAGCCATTTGCATTACGGCCACACAAATTTCTTCCATGTCTCATCATAGCTAGTAATTTACTACAGTTTTGTAATTCAAGCAGTTGAAGGTCCCATGGCGTGGAAAATTTACTTAATGAGGTTTTCTAACATTAATATGAGTTCCCCTAACCTGCCTATGGTCCCCTAGTAGCTAGAGATGGTGTAAGGTGTAAAACGAGCACTAGGTATCCTGCTCTGCCTTTGAAAAAACAAAGCTCAGACACGCAAATTTGGAATTTTCCCCTTATGTCCTCAGACGGGGACATGTTAACTCCCCTTTCTCTGCTTTGCCCGCCCAGAGAATGTGGCCCGCCAATGAGACAATGAGCTACGACCGTGCGAGCGCCAAATGTGTGTGTGTTTGTGTGTGTGTGTGTAAATACACACACTGTAACGCAAGTGTTGTACACTTCTTTGTTAGTTGGATAACCGTTCTGCGCATAACACGTTGTGTTCTCAGACGTCTCTGGTATTTCGACAAAAAGACTCATAGTGGGGGGAGCGCCGCTGCCGAGGTATCACCGAGGGGCGGTGGTGCCTCGGCCGCGGGCAGCGAGGATCTGGCGGGAGACAATCGCGGTCAACAATCCCTTTCTCCTCCATGTCACGGTTCAGTCTACTACAGATTGATGTGGAAGTGGAAGAACCAGAGACGTCGGAGAACCCGACGCGGTTGGGTTCATAATATCGTCTAGAGGTGCACACAGCTTTTGGCTGTGATAATATGCATTCATTTTATAGATATCTACGTATAATATTATTTAGATGTAGAGCTCCAGGACTGCCGCCGGAGCACCTGGAGTGTTCTAGAATATTTACAGAACACGGCCAAAAGCTGTGTGCGCCTCGCCATTGCGATACATCCACTGTAAACACAAGCGCATGGTACTGTGGCCGCAAGCTGCTCAGGGCCACACCCCCACCCTCCACATTGACCCGCCTCTAAAAAACAGCACATTTGTGGAAAGCTCATTGTGGGACTGGTTCGTATTGGCTGTAACTCTGCACCAAGGCTGAGCACGCCATCGTACTTAAAAATCCCAAAACATTTTAAAACAGATATGGAATACACAACTCAAGTATTGGACAGCCACCTCGCTCAAGAACACAGTTTGGATGTGCATACAGAGAGCCTTACTTTGAGAGTGTTGGAATGAGCGACCTTCTTCGTGAGGGCATCGACTCGGTCATCCCCTCCATACACCTTTAGTCCCGGCATCAACCTGACCATCTTCTCATTCCCCCCGGCATGATCCCTGCAGAGCCAACAGGCTTATGTTACCCCCTACAATAACCATCAGGATGCCAATGCTTTTTTCAAATTGCAATAGTAGATATTGTTTACCAATGGTGATGGGTTGTCAACACTGTTGTGAGTCGTACTCCATGTTTCCTGACTGCTTCAATAACCTGTAATGGCGCAGCCACAGTTGAACGTTTACTTATTAAACTGATCTCAATGGTGTTGTCCTACAGAACTAACTGTCCCCAATGCATTCTTTTATTCAGTCAAAGTTTGTGGCTCCACCTAAATGGGAAGCTTCTCTTGTTTGGCTGCTGTGAGCATACACTAGGTGTTAGTTGGGGAACTCCTTCCGGAATTTTATTTGGTTTCCATCTATCTTCTCTATGGGCTGTGATCGCTATACCAGGCATAAGCCCTTGGTATGTTTACAAGGTACAGGTCTCAGTGCACCCTGAGTCTGTTCTATTTGACCCATCATCTGGTTTCACCAAACCATGACCATATAATGTTATGCTCAACAACTACATAGTATGGCCTAGAAAATTCGGTTGTATGGCCTAAACTAGTTTCTAAGTTTGGTTAGGGAATTATGTGGCATTTCAGTGATAAAGATATATTCAACAATATATGTGTCTGTACACAAATTAACAGGTAGCGAACAAAACTGAAATACAGACAAAAATATACAGGCTTGCTTTACTCATGTTTAATCATGTCCTGTTTACTACCTGTTAATATGTAAAGACACACATTCACATTGAGATAAGGATTTATAATCGCTTCAGAAAGAGTGAGTATACAATGGGAGTACTCAACCTACCTTGATCGGCTCAACGGGGTCGACAATAGCTGCTTCTTTGGAGTCCACGTCGATCACAAGGTACATGTAGTTGTCACTGAGCGCTGGAAGTAGTTCAATCTTCATGTTGGATTGTTCGACAACCGATGACTTCCTCACTAGGTTGTGGATAAGAGCAGCAGCCTGGGCTTTCACTTTCACAGGGACTGGATGGATGCATACAGATGTATCAGATAAAGGTTTACAATGACAGCCTTTGATATTGACAGAAATAATAGAATATGATCGACAACCAGCTAACATTTTGGAAAGAAGGAAAGTGAGCTTCAATAGCCTTTTAGGCAAATCAAATTTTTAACAAATTGGTCTAGCTTGAGTCAAGTTATGCTTGACACTTCTTGAAAAAGTGGAAATAACGGCAAGTTCGTTCGAAAAGCAACATTCAAACACGTATTTTATGATGAATACGACAGCTATACGAGTTCTTATTAATATGCTGAACATCAGCGTAAAACCAAAATAAGAAAAACACAGCCTGGCAAGCAGTGAAAGTCTAAATAAAGATTGCGTTACACTGGTTATACAACCAACAAGGTGTACCAAACTAAAGTGTCAGCTTGATAATGAAGAAAATAACAACAAACCAAGGCTGTAAGTCGTTGCAGCTCCAAGAAAACCAAGAGTGCAGGCATTCGTTATCAATGACCTGAATAACATTACAAGGCTGATATATGCAATAAGGTAAACTGGTTCTTTTGGGTTTGGTTGGCGCGTAGTTTTGCGTCACATATCAACTTTAACCTCCTCGACTCCACCAATCGGCTGAGGGGGGAGTGTTACGGAGTATGTTTGCTTGGAACGGTGGCCTACAGCATTTGACATTTTTTTGACATTGCATTTGAGTTTGATTGCATGCATTTCAATAGGGATACGGGGTATACTGTTCAGTGTGCATTCGTGACTGTATATATACCACTAGCTATCCCGTTTCTACCTTTTGCTAATTTAGCCCAAAATATTTGTTCCCATTTGAGGCTCCGTAGATTGACACATCACACGGAAGTGGGAGGGTTTTGCTAATAGGTCCATGGTTTTGCAGTCAAAGGTCATTTTTACAGGCGCGTACTGCTTCGAAGCGGATGAAAACTTTTTTTGAGACACGCAATGACTGCGCGAAATATATCTCGGTTCTGGGAATGGGGCAGGAAAATCATCTGCGTGGGACGAAATTATGCTGACCATGCAAAGGAATTAAAGAATGCTCTTCCTACAGAGCCTATTTTGTTCTTGAAGCCACCTTCTGCATATATTACCGAGGGCTCCCCTATTCTGGTCCCGTTCTACTCCAGCAACTTGCACCATGAAGTTGAATTGGGGGTTGTAATTGGGAAGGGCGGCACGGCTATCTCACAGAGTAACGCTATGGACCACGTTGCGGGCTACGCGTTGTGTTTGGACATGACAGCCCGAGACATCCAGGAAGATTGCAAGTCAAAGGGTCTGCCATGGACACTGGCTAAAGCTTTCAACACCTCCTGCCCCATAAGCGAATTCATTCCCAAAGAACGGATCCCTGACCCGGGAAACGTGACGCTGTGGTTGAAGGTGAATGACCAGTTGCGACAGAACGGCTGCACGGCTCAGATGATTTTCTCCATTCCTTTTCTCATCAGTTACATAAGCAAGATCATCACACTGGAGGAGGGCGACCTCATTTTGACCGGGACGCCGAAAGGGGTCTCCGCCGTACAGGAGCATGACGAGCTCCAGGCGGGTATACAAGACGTCATTACCATGAACTTCAAAGTCAATCGAAAAAATCCCCAATAACAAAATCATTTGTGATTTAACAAATGTATGGATGCAAGTGTCGGTTGGAAATGATTTATTATTGAAAATGATGGATTAACATGTGATTTCATTTTTTATTAAGGCTACTTAAGTTAATGAAATGCTGTTTATTGGCCAGCAGGTGGCGCCACTTTTGCGCAAGTGTTTGCAACATGTAAAAAATATCTAGCGAATACTTATGGTTGCTCATTGGTTGTTAATTTAACTAAATATATGTTTAAGACCATAGTAAATTACAGATGATTTACAAATATACGTCACGTATATATGTATATACAGAACGTATACCTTTTCTTTCATTAAATGCTATACTTGAAGGTAATTCATTAGGCCAATGCGTCCTTTTTTGAAAAAATGAAATGTATATAGATATATAAATTAATTAAATTGTAACTCGTTTCAAAGGCATTTGTATACATTCTCCTTGCACCAAAATATATCTACCTGCCTCTTCAATTCATGGTGATATGTTCGTTATCAATTGGATTGCCGCAGGGTCTGATACCGAGGCCATGCCAATCTTCTGACTTGCTTAATGTGTAGATTAGATTCGTTGTCTTCCTTCTTTCGAGACATTGGGTGTCTTTTGATCATGCTCAATGTAATCAAGTACTTTATTGTCAAGTGTCGTAAAATAAATACTTTTTCATCAGTAGCCCAATTTCTTTTGAATAGATACGACTATTAGCCTTATTAATCTATATAGCAGAACATCTAGTTGAGATGACATGGACCTAGGCTTGAAACCAGGTAAAATCTTGTTTCCTGTTTCTTTAAGAAATATTCTACCAAGGAATAGTAATGTCTAACATAAAATAATTATATAAATGGATTTTTTCAGAAGGGGATCTTAAACATTCTACTTCTGCAGATTGGCTGGTATGCACAGAGTGTTCATTTTAAGGCTTTACAGATTTTTTTCCTAGTATGTGCTGGCCGACAATTATTCCACTACAGATCCCCGACTCTAGCAAACATGTAGCGATATAAAGTGAAATACCAGATTTGAGCTTGTCTGCCATTAGACATTCGATATTATTATAAAATTTAACATTACTGATTATATGATGACGTTAATCCTAATTCAGGAGTCTGTATTCAGTTGTATGTTGTTGAGTGTAATTTCTAATCAGTTCCCATTAAGAATGGTTCTTCAGTCTACTACTGTTTGGTCCTGATTTTTGCCTTTTGCTAAGATCAACAAATATCAGCGCCATTAATGCTTTCAACATTTATCTTATTCTATGCTAACGTGCTTGTAAGCGCTGCATATTTTAAGGATCCCAAACTTACAATTTGATGCAACAAATAGGGACAAAGAAGAGTTAAACTTCACACCATTCCTGTCGATTCCAGTGACAATATTGAATATCACATTTCCTCAAATGTGGTTGAGCACGGGCGTGTGAAGTTCAAGAAAACTACCTGCATGGGAATGACCACATTCTTGCAGCGCTGTCAAACATCTGTTCCAGGTTCAGTTACACCACCTTCTTTCCCACAGGCCTCTCTGTTTTCAGGATCAATCAGGGGGCTTCACCCACCCGCCCTACCCCCAGCGGCCTGTCCTGGGCCTGTCTACCGTAACCCGAGTCCCCTGTACATCCATCTCCCATCACTCTGGGGCATCGTATCACCCAAGCCTAAGCATTGGCCCTCAGGGGCCCTTGGGGGCCGGTGTGTCCATCAATGGGGAGCCAGGTATGACAGATTCAATAAGGCTCTCCTCAGTTTGGGGGAGGTAAAGGGCTCATATCCACCACAAGGCGTTTTTCTGGCTTATGCTAAAATAGATCTAGAGAAGAGGGTAATGGGTCATGTGAGTGTTTTTCTTTATTTTCAAATCCCACGGTTCGTTGGCCCCTTGAAACGACTATTACATCCCGATGGATAGTTCAACGGTAGCTTCAAAGACCCATAGACACAGCTCTGGACAAGGCATTTAGCAGCCTCTGAAGTGGCGTTTGGTCATCGATGAGAAGAATGACACTGGTACGGAATAGCTTACCTGGAAACCCCCACCCTGTCCGCTATTCATTCATCGTCCTGTCACGTAGAAACAAGCTTGGGAGTGTAATAGAGTCAAAACCATTGAACGTAGCGTCATTCGTTTAGATTTTCATGCCTTGAGCTGTTTAAGACTTTGTCTTTAAAGGATTCTGATGTGCAAAAAGGAATCAAAGCATGCAGTGGTGTCAGACACGTTATGATGACGTCAGGGAGAGGCAAGTGTTTGGTGGAAATTTCTATTTATTTAATCGAGTGGATGTAGGTCACCTGACAATCTATCGCTTCCATTGCCTGATGTGATACAAATACAGAGGGGAGTAGCTTTACCCCCCTTCTATTTCTTAGAATTAAATTATGGACAGTCATAATCATACAAGACATAGCAGGTGAGAATGAACTGGAAGAATGTATCCCTCATGTAATCCCTAAATGTAGTGTAATTTAAGAGTGTGTAGATTGATGGACTAACAACTAAAATATACTAATTACTTGATATAGAAAGTGTAGATAGACCAGCTAGTGGAATATACTACAAGCTAGATAGAGAAAAAGGGTAGATAGACTATATAGGAGGATATACTTAACTGATAGACTAACTAGTGTATAAAGAGAAATAAAGTAGACAGACTAACCACTAGGATATTACTAGATAGAGAAAGAATGTAAATAGACTAGGATATACAGTCCTACTAACTAGATGGAGAGAGTTTAGACTTAATACTAGATATACTACTTCCTAGAAAGTGTGTGTGTATGTGTGTGTGTGTGTGTGTGTGTGTGTGTGTGTGTGTGTGCGCGTGTGTGTGTGTGTGTGTGTGTGTGTGTGTGTGTGTGTGTGTGTGTGTGCGTGTGTGTGTGTGTGTGTTAGAAGTAAACTATTTTTTACTATTTACCATCTGGTTCTTAACCAGATACCTTCATCCAAAGTCGTTAGTAGGTATGGCATTGTCATCGTGCTCCAGAACGCTTTGTTCAGATGCGGACATTGTACTTTTTAGTTGGTTGTTCTGCACTGCTCACGACCAGACTATCCTGCCAACGATGTTCCGTGAGAAGGTCTTGCATGCGAAACGGTTTTAGAACTGGTCTGCGTCTGTGTCTAGGGGAATGACCGTTGGTGACAGCCTGCTATGTGTGCCGTGTAGCATGTCACGAGACCTGGCTGTGGTGTCGTCATTCTTAGCCCAAAACCACCGGCATAGCCAACAGAAGGAACGACTTAGTATGTATACGCATATACATATATGCCCTCATCACTTATCCTCACATTCCTAGGAGAGTAGAAAGCTTGATTACATATATGAACATATTTACTTTCTCTCGCTCTTACTCTTTCTCTCTGTATGTGCGGGCATGTTGCATGTCTGCTGCGTGTCTATGAAGTCCTGCATTTCATTTTTTCCCAGTTAAATTTAAACCTATTTTTCAAAGGTTTTTCCTGTCAGTCTGCCAACTTTGAAGAATTAGGGATCTCTTCATGTGCAGAAGAAATAAGGTGAAAAATGGGATGCTGGGTTTTGATCAAAACCCAGCCGATAAAGTGACAACAAAGACAGAAATTAAAGGGCCCAATAAGTGACTCTGTAGCCTACACTGTAGACCTGGCAGAGTTACTGCAGCAGGTAGAAGACCACTCGGAGGGAACTGTAAACTGGAGTCCAATGAAACAGAGCCGTGTTCAAAAGGTCGATGCCAGGTCAACATCGTTTTCAACCAAGGGAAGGAGGTCGGACAACTTTATAAAAAAAAAAGATCTGTTAAGACGGACGTAAAAGAGGAAAATAAGTTAAGGAGGCTGTCTATAATATTTTATTTTGGCTCCTCATCCATTTGGAAACATGAGTTTTGTCCTAGGCCTAGCTATAAGAGTTACGTGTAAACATAAACAAGTCTGGAAAACAATCAAATAAATACCATTGTAATACTTTAATCCATAGCCCATTAAAGACCTTTTTCCAAAATGTACTTTTAATAACATTCCAATCCTAATTACGCTCTCAACAATTAAAGCACGGAGCCAGGCTTTAACGAGAAACCTTGGACCCTTTACCACAGGGAAGAAAGAATTTCCCCAGGCATTTCTTTCCAGGGTTGAAGGAGTCTGCGGTGAGGGTGGAAAATGTGTGGATTCCTGTTCAAGTTACGGAGCGTCTTCATTTGCCTCTCCTCAATTTGGAAACCGCTTTTTTGGCGCTGTAATCCCTCTTTTTTTATCTGCTACTCGCAAATCAGCTTTCTCCAATAGTTCCCTCAACACAATCCGTGAAGTCCCCGCCCCTTCAATAGTCGCACCTCTGATTTGTCTACCTTGTGCCCTGCCACTTACAAAACATGGAGTCATAGAGTCGCAACACAATATATACACCGACCATCGTGCCAAAAACTCTGATAGTCAGTGGGGCGTAACCAAGTCCACAACGTGGGGATCTTCATTCAAACGAAAAATTGCATCGACAATGGTAGGAATTGATGGCATGCATCAAATTGCGGCTTTCAAAGCCCCAGAAGTCGCATATCGGGCAGAGCCAAGCAAATTGCATGAGAATCTGAGACTGAGATCACCAGCGTTCTCGTTGTTTTGGGAAAAAGCAGACTTTTTCGTGTGGCTTTTTTTTATTTATGACAGATTTTATAAATGAGGAATTGCCCTCCATAGAGAACCCAGAGTACCAGTCGAACATTAATCGTGGCTAGGTCTCTGATGATCAAAAATAGTTGTGCAAAATTCTCTGCATTATATCTTTAAAAAATCACAGTAGCATTTAGCATAGGACTATCGTTGTGCTTTCTCAAATATATAGGCCTACATAAAGCCTAGATGTAGAAAACTTTTTTTATACTTTCCATTTTATTCCTACAAAGTGCTTGGTACTGACTATGAGTGTACTTCTTCTTTAGTCAATTAAGATAACATTTTAGCCGTCAAAAATATAAGCCTATAAAGTTTGATAGATGAGACATCTTCCGATGAGTCATAATCTTTTTCCTACAATTTAATTGCTACTTGCTTGAGCTTGATTTCTCCAACTCTAATAACTCAAATTACTTTTACTTTACTGCCAGGGGTGTTGAGAAATGCGGTGGGCCACACCAAAACTTTAACTGATTCATCATCCTTAACCGTAACTGTGGCTTTACAGTGAACAGTTAAGTGTAATGACGCAATTAACTCTTCACTTATTAATGTGAAACCTGGATCTGGATGGCCTATGCATATTTAGGCCTAATATCGTTTTCAGGCCTTAAAACAACTGTGAAACATGTTTAGTCTAATAAGTCTAATTGAGCAAGATGTCTTAAACCCCTACCTGCTCCTTAATGCTAAAATGTTTATGTATTCAGTGTAAAACGCTTTGGATGAAAACATCTGTAAAGGACTAATGGTAAGTTGTAACATGTTTACTGTAAATCACCTTCAGTCCTAATACCTCGTTACGGCATATCAACTGTCTGCCTATTAACATATTTAGGCCTGCTCACATCCTTATGACCTATTAAACCTTTTTAATCTACTAAAATCTTTAGGCCTGATCGTGTTAAGGCCTAATAATTTATTTAGGATTGATATCATCTTTAGGCACACATATTTTGGCCTGATAACATATTTAGGCCTTATGATATCATTAGGCCTAATCCCATCGTTAGGCCTAAAGGCCAGCTATCAGTTTGGTAAATTAGTTGTGTCGCAGGTTGACGGCTGGGCTGGCACACAATAGAAGTTAGAATTATCAGCAAGTCTGCTAAAGTAGAGGGGAGGAGTAGTAACGCATTTTACACAGAGCAGGGACGTTTCAGTGGTGGTGATGACTTTTAATACACTGTGGCAAGACTTGAGAGAGAGACACACAAAGAGAGAGAGAGAGAGAGAGAGAGAGAGGGACGAGAGAGAAAGAGAGAGAGAGAGAGAGAGAGAGAGAGGGACGAGAGAGAGACAGAGAGAGAGAAAAAGAGAGAGAGAGAGAGAGAGAGAGAGAGAGAGAGAGAGAGAAAGTAGACATAGTAGAGGCGGAAGAGATGTGTGTGTGTGTGTGTGTGTGTGTGTGTGTGTGTGTGTGTGTGTGTGTGTGTGTTTGCATACGTGTGTTTGGGTGACTGGAACAGGAGTGGAATGCCTATGCCCTTAAACGGTTCCTCCTGTGTTCAGTTTTTCTTCTTGTTAGTGACGTAACTGGCATTCTAATAAAACCAGAAGTGGCCAGCCATTGGCATCCTGATCATCGTGGTACTTAAAGGAAGACTTTTTGATGAAGGGCAAACATGACAGTTAGTGATAGAGTGAGTGAGTGAGTGAGTGAGTGAGTGAGTGAGTGAGTGAGTGAGTGAGTGAGATGGACAGATATTGAGAGAGAGGGAGAAAGAGAGAGAGAGATGAAAATGAGATAAACAGATACAGAAGTATGTCAGTTCTCAATAATGATGTTATTACTTTAATAGTAACAAGGCAATCAAGTCATTCTTATCTGTCAATTTAAAGCTTGTTTATTACATTTCAGGAATTTGAATTCAGGTAATTTTATTATTATAATTTTAGATAAAATTGCCTGAAACCCTTATAATTAAACATGGTCGATGTACCAATATATACAAGGTTTACTTTGTAATGTCCTATACATGTATAACACAGATGTCTAGGTGTGTAATTCTGAACATGAATACCATCAAAGTAACATGCTTCAAACTTGAAATGTACAAAAATAGGTTAAAAAAATAGTGGTTCATCAAGACACAAGACTTTCTCTAATGTCACGTCAATATCAAACAAGACTTTTCAAAGCCTGTTCATGGATTTATCGTTGTTATGTAATAAATACTTCACCTCTATAAAGAACTCTCATCTGTTGTAGTGTAAATCAACATAACTCATAAATATTAGCTTATATCCTTAACAAAAAAATAATAAATTGCTATCAGCTATCAACAATACATGATATCCTTTCACAGCTCCCTTTATTTCATAGTTTCTCCTATTTCGTTTGTATTTTTTGATTGCTGTCCATCTCACGTTTGTCTCTTTTGGACAGCAAGCATCTGCTAAATATAAATAAACACAATTTACTTGAGTCACTGTTACTGTCCATCCCAGAGTACCTGGATGCATCCAAGGTAACTTGTGTGCATATATTCACTCGGCTGGACATCAAGTTTAAGCATCTTCAGTACTGAGTTGCACGCTATGTACTGTGCTTATGAACTTAATACAGCCAGGCAAGACTCTGTAAATATGAGTCCAACTCAAAGGGTTAAAGTCCCCCGGTCGGGAGGAACAGTGAACCCGCCCCTGCCCTAAAGACACACTAAGGCTTCGGGATTATGTCCTTAAAGCTCCCCTTACTCCCAGCCAAAGTCCTGTCCACTCATCTGGTAGAACCTGTGGTTGAAGGGCCGGTAGAAGTCTCTGAGTCTCTGCAAGACCTCGGAGGGGATCTGGGGATGGGGCCTGCCCTTGGACTTCCCCAGGCACCGCGGTCTGCTGCTCCCCTCTGGCTTCTTCAGGCACGGGAAGCCCTTGGTCTGGTTGAAGTAGAAGTGCTTGTCCGACACCACCCTCTTCAGCCCCAGGAAGTCCTGTACGCGTCCCATCTCCCCCGCCGGGTCGGACACCAGACGCTCGCCGCTGACGAACAGGATGTGGGACAAGGGGAAGTGCTGCAGCCAGTTCTCAAGGTGCCTGGCATAGAGGCCGATGCGCACGGCGCTCCAGGTGGTGTCGATGAGGCCCGTGGTGGCATTCTTCAGGGCTAGGCTCTCGAAGCTGGGAAGGCCCGGGTTCTTGGACAGGGTCTGGGTGTAGTCGGAGATGGCGCGTGTCACAGGGTCCCGGACCACCACGATGAGCTTGGTGTCACAGTTCATGGTGCGGACGCGGGCCGGCGCCTCCTTGGTCACGAAGTAGCTGGGGGTCTTCTCCATGGTGATCTGGCCATCCAGAGTCCGGGGCATCAAGCTCCTGGAAGAGATGAGAGGGAATAAACACAAAAACGTTAGCCATCGTCTGAATGTCCCATCAAACCCTATAGCTAATTGTCCTTCATTTTGATAAGCTTGAACTTCTCGGCTGCTAACTTAAATATGACAGCAGGCTGAAGATTCCATCCACCAATGACATAAACATATTTGACAGTGTACTGTATGTTATGTACATTAAAAAAAACAATATGTGATTAATCTGCAATTATCATGTTTACACACACACACACACACACACAAACACACTCAATACAGCTCCTGATGATTCCAAGCCTCAAAGCCACAAGAACCACTTAACAGCTATTTCCCCTAAGACTCCGTCCCTCTCTGCCAGAGGACTTCCCTTCACGGCCAACACATTCCTCCTACGGGCTCCATCTTGGATCTATCTAGATCAGGTTGGACACAGATGGCTGCTTGAGGTACCTAAATAGCCAATGGGAAATGGTAATCGTTGCTTCGTAGTAACACATGTGAATAAAGAACAGATCAGATAGCAGAGTGCTGCAGAGTGGTTAGCTTTTTGGTTATTCAGTAAAAAGCATTGAATTACACTATGGATAATAAAGGAGCCTTTTGTTCTATAGTAATCTACTGTATTTCCATGGAATTATGTCATGGGAAACATAACCCAACACACAACATGGTGTTGTGTGTTGGGCACTTGTTCTACTGTACATCAGACGTTGAAAAACCTTGCAAAAAAATGAAAATTCAGGTGTCAGAAGAGCGCTTTCATTTTCTTTGTGTGTGAGGGCCATTGCTCCGCCTGCCTCCAACTTCCTTGCAGGGCTCTGCCAGGAGAAGGGCTGGCAGGGCCACCTTGGGAGCTGTGTGGGCACCCTGTGGGTTACGAGTTAACTGAGCAGCAGCTCCGATGTCTCATCCTGACATTCACGGACGCTAGCATTTTATCACTCACACACTGAATAGTATCTCCATTCACACATTGCTCGGACGAAAAAAAAGGGGACGACAAAGGGAATGCTCAATCTCTCCACGGGCAGGACAATGATTCGTCCCTGTTGCGTGTTTCGACCAGGTCTTGAGGGGGGGGGGAGCACAGCAATCTCTTGCTGTACCATTAAATCAACAAGTAGGGTCATGTTGTGTTGTGTGTTTTGTTTGTTGCCCTTTAAAAGCCGACGTGGAATACGGCATGTTAATGAAAGGAGCATTCTTCAAAGGGTTTGGAAGAACGAGGGTGCCTGTCATGTTGCGGCCGTGCAAGAGAAGCATATCATTCATAAATACAGACCAGAGCTATATCTCGACCAGACAACACTTTGAAATGATGTCATCCTGCCAGTTATTTACTTCTTCTTCTCATTGTTCACTCAATGGACTTTGATGATTGTTTTGAGAAGTCGGTTGGATAAAGACTTTGTTAGTTCGTTCTTTTTGTTTCCATGCCAACAATGTGGTAAAAAAGCACACATGAGTAGGATGAGCCTCGGGATAAAAAGAAAACAAAGGAAGCTGATGCCAAAGGATGGAGGTGCATTACAATAACATGCACTGTGTGTGTGTGTGTGTGTGTGTGTGTGTGTGTGTGTGTGTGTGTGTGTGTGTGTGTGTGTGTGTGTGTGTATGTGTTCATCTGTCTGTGTGTGCACACACGTGCATACTGTGTTTAGGAATGATCAGAGAGAAAAATGCCTTAAGAATTGCATTGAACCCTGAGCTCAGAGATCAAATGAATCTTCAAACCGGGAGTACAGCAGGACATCTTTTGGCTAATTCTTTTAATCCTGCGTACTGTAGCCCAGAGAGCTTCAGTGTGTGGGAGAAACAACCCTCACCCTATAATAGCCTGAAGCTAAGCACTAGTTCACTGTAGTTCAAAGTAGTAGCTTTCTGCTTCCTAAGCATTGGCTCTCTCATGACAACAACCCTACACAGTAGACAGTAGAGCAGTAAGGTAAATAGAGGGAGAGAGATATTGCTGGTAGTGCTGTTAAAACTTTGAACAATCTTCCTCCCTGTAATCATGAGAAAAACAAGCATAAAGTGTCAACGATGAGTGAAGGAAAGTTTCAGGTTTCTTCCTTTACTTAAAGTTTTAAGTAAGTCATTCATTCATCGACCTCCATCATAAAAGAGAATTCATTGATTGTTATTCAACGACTGCAAACGTCCCGTCCCCTGTTCGCCTCAACCTAATCAATATGTCTGTCTCTGCATGTTGAATATTCTGATCACGTTTGTGTGTGTGTGTGTGTGTGCGTGTGTGTCTGTGTGCATGCGTATGTGTGCGTGTGTGCAATAAGTATTCATGTGCATTAGTGTCTGTGAAAGAGGGAAAGAGGGACAGAGCTATAGGGAATGAGAGAGGGAGAAAGACAGACAAAGAGATACAAAGAGGGATGAAGCGATAGAGAGATAATATAGATGAATGATAGTACCTAACTGCGATGGGGCCTCCTGTCCTCTATATTCTCCTCCAGGAGCGTGTGTCCTTCACTAAGTGAAGTTTGGCACTTGGATAATTGACTGTCTCTTCATTCTTATGAATAATTAATAGTGTGTGGTGCCTCCATTCCCTCTCTGGAGACATCCTCATTCAACACACTCCTATGAACACTATTAACATTCACGTTTATAAACTTTATTTTATAATGCCATCATTTGGATGATCAATCATCCAAATGATGCAAAACATTGTGCAAGTATTACACAATGTTATCAATGGAGATTCACCATTGTAATTTGAAATAATAATTAATCAGACTTATTTATCTATATTATAGATATATTTGTTATTGGTTATAGTAATTGTGTTCGAATATTTATACATTTGTTATACTTTTCTGTTAAATTTAAGTAGTTCAATTATCCAACAAAGGGGCAATTTATAATATAATATGATATAATCTTTTATCAAGGGCAACTGAACATAACATCGTTTTTTAAACCCTCCCAGATTGCAAACATGGTGTAAATCATAATTTAGGGAATAATACCCAATAATAATAACTAGCATAATAACACACAAACATCAACAACAGCAACAACCGGTTCCCTGGCATGTGAACTGTATGCAGTGGTGCAACTGGGCAGAGGCATGTTTTCAATTTAATGGGCTGTGTGGAGGCCCTGCTGTTCAAAGGATGTGGTCCTTAGCTCCCTGAAGTGATACAGCACTGATTATACCACTGATACGTACATAGCAGGCTGGATTAGAAGACTAACTACTAACCCCCCCCCCCTCAACAAGAAGGATGTGGCCAGAAGATTTCCTGCCCCCTCTGCCCCCCACCCTCCTCAAGTGTTTGGCTCTCTGCACAAAATACTTGCAGTTTTGAAGGGTACCTTGACTTGAAACACACTTGACTTGAAAAACAAGATGACAAGATGTCAATCTAGGAATCACATTGACTGGCTTCTAAGCAAAAAATATAGTTTGATTATTAAGACACAGAGAGAGAGAGAGAGAGCTAGAGAGAGAGAGCGAGAGAGAGAGAGAGAGAGAGAGAGAGAGAGAGAGAGAGATTTAGTAAGTAAATTAGCAGTTATTGTCGGCTAAATATCACACAATTTGGTGTGCAGATGGTTCTACCAGAAAGTTGTGGAAAGTTGTGGAAATTCGCCATGACATTGCCACTCGACAGTCATGGTGTTACAATGGCCACACAAGAAAGCATTTGTCATCAATATCTTATTAGCTACAGAAAAGCCTGTTGTGGGTTTGTATAAACTTTGGTTTAACAGTTGCTAACTCGGTAGATGGCTTCGGTAGTGAGATTATCTATGATAGAGAAGAGTAGTATTCTGTGTTAAAAACATTACTTAAGTAATACTGGCTCCTACTGAATGTTACTATTGGAAATAATCTGTACCTGAGCATATCAAGATAAGAAATAGACGACTAGCATCACTCAAGCTCTAAGTCAAATATCGAATGACTGGACAGAAAAAGTAGTTGTGTATTTGTATGTCAAAATAATTGGCTTTCAATTTCCCTGGGGAAAATGTCCACAATATTCCACTGAGTATTGTTTTTTCCCTATGCATAGTATTTCCTTGGATATCGTGCCAGTGCAACCATGCGAGAATAGTATGCATGTGAAATGTTTAAACTCAAGAGTTTTTTTCTTCTCACGTTGTTTCTTGGTAGCTTTGACGCCGAGCTGAAATGACTTATATAGAAATTCTTCCCCCCAAAAAGTGCTTCGCAAAATGGACCACGATGTGACTCGATTTATTTAAATTTCATCCACATGTTGGTATATGAGATTAGGCCCTTTTCAAACCACAGCCAAAATTCATCACTAGCCTCTAAACCATACAGATCACCATTAAAACTGTGTTCAACTCAACACTGTACACTATAGGAACCCACTTCCTGCTGCTAGACCAATCGGGGGTAGTTGAGCCTACACATCAATTAAAACCGCCATGCTGAAAGAGGTGCACGGAAAATCCCCTTGCATATGGAAACTCTCTGTCTGGATACGCTTTACACAATAATAATAAGGATACTAAAACCATACAATAATTCATAGTCAAGTTAGGATTAACCTGTATAACAATAGAACACATGAGTCTCAAACTATCCAATATTATAAAATCTACTCCAGTAAACATAGCATTGTCAAAGAAAAGCTTGAAGAGAACAGAAAGAAAAAAAGTTTTTCCCCTAGTCATCACATTCATTTTCTTATTTCCATAAATCCATATCCTTTATGAAGTCCAATCCATTCTTCAGTGCTGCTGACATTTCCCCCTGCAACTGAGAGGAAGTGTGCTGTGTTAATCACAATCCTATTGGAGAAGACCTTCTGTGTCATGAATATAGGTCAGGCAATCCATAAACTGTCATGATATCGATGAATGTCCTCCCAGAGTATTTCTTCGGATAGAATTCCTTTATTTTCTTTGTGTGGATCAGAATGCTATGCTGTAAAGTGTAGCTTAGTTTGACATAACATCGCATTCACACTTCTGTTATCATACTGATAATAAAACATCTTATCATTGTAACATGACCCAACTTCATGTTTTAAAAAAAGAACACCTAACAAACACCAAGCTATTTACTTGGAGCCTTTTCATGTCAGATGAAACCACAACAATTAGAAGTAAGTGCAGCATGTAAAGCAAGGGCACATTCTTCTTCTTCTTCTTCTTCTTCTTCTTCTTCTTCTTCTTCATCACCATCTGTGGTGGTTCTTCTTTCACATATGCAAGCTGTTACTGCAGCGCTTCCTCGAAACCATCAGACAACTCGGAATTTCACATAATTGTTCCTTAGGTCCTCATGCCATGTTTGCGGGTTTCCACTTGAGCTAATGGGGCCACATTTTGTTCCCATGGTCCCATCGAGGACTACATAGATAGAGAGTGATAGGATGGGCAGGAGGGGAAGGAGGAATTGCAAGCATAGAAGAGAGAAGCGCAAGAAACATTTAGGACAGCTAGAAATTGTCATGCAACATAGTCTAGGCGGGGAAGGGTATGGCTCTGGGTTCCGCCCAAATGAACATTGTCTACCTGTAAGCATCTAAAGTGCAAGATGCCCCACTCATTAAAAGGAGGGAGAAAGAGAAGAGAGAGATTGAGGGAGAAAGGGGAGAAAAAGAGGGTAGGATAAATCGTGCATAGTCCCTGTTAGTCACTTTGGATAAAAACATCTGCTAAATTACTAAACTGAAAATAGAATACAAACAGGGGCCAAAGAAACCTTGTTTTTGTCATACACATGATAACACTGCTGGTGCAGTTTTGCACTTTAGCCCATAAAGTCTCAAATACATGATTCTAAATGGGGCTCCCTCCTCCTCTCTTCCAACTAATAACCCCATACCCAGGCTCCAGAGAGGGATCCTCAATGCACATACATGTTGTCGGCTAACCTCAAATCATGTGTGTTTGGCATTCACCAATACGCAATGATTTGCTGAGCAAGTCTAGCACTGTCCTTGGAAGGAATATTGTGCATGTTGGACGCAATTCAAAAGATTTTTCGGATTGATTATTTTGAAATACAAGCGTTCAAAGGTTAACTTGACTAGAATGCTGTCAAGTAAAAATAAGTTAATGCTAAACACACCACAAATAAGGTCTCATCGAATAGATAGATTATCAATGACTTGCAATTATTGTTGAGATGGGAAAATAAACATTGACCACATGAAAACTCCAACTTCAATCTAAGATAGACGTTCATGTTGTTCTCTCTGTGCATGTGTGCATCTGTCTGTGGTCATATATATTTTTGTCAGAGCATGCGAGCGTTTTTATGTGTGTGTGTGTGTGTGTGCCCACACACATGTATCTTTGTGTGTTTGTGCATGTTTGTGAATGTGTGTTTCTGTGTGTGCTCGTGCCACTCTATGTGTGTGTGTATGTGTGAGTCAGCTAACCAAGGCTCCATAGTCATTCAGCATCATGGCATCACTTCTCTTCCCTACCGTGGGGCGACCCCACAGTCCCACTCTCAGGGGAAGGGTCCAGATCACGGTTCTGCGTGGGTTCTCCCTGTCACTCACCAATCCCGTGGCTTGCTGCACATTAATGCTAAGATATTCTCTCCCTCTTCTATGATAAAATAAGCTCTCTGACATTAGTGGTGACATTAGCCTCTACAGATTTCCGAGGACAGAATCCCCTTTCAATGATCTCAACCAGAAAGCCATGAAGAGAAGATCATGTTGCCCGCACGTGTTGTTTTGTTAATCCTCTGACGCTGACGTCGCCGGTGCGCTCCTGTCTGCTCGGCTTCACCTTCACGGTCAGGCGTGTCAAAGTTAGCCGCGACTGACACCTGCATTGAGGCGTCGCATGAGTCAACAGGTATCGTATGTATGAAGGCGTGGATCTGAATCACAGCGAGGGCAACAACACAGATCCGTATCTGATGGTCACTGTGAAGCCCGAGGGACAAAATGACATACATAGAAGTGCGCTTCAAAACGATCATACTGACACTGTGTGCTTGTGGCCATGTTCCCCTTATGGTTCTTCTCAAGAAAAAAGTCTGAAGAATTCTGTTGCTGGGCAGACTACATGATCTGTGTTAAATGTGCTGGCGGGCTGTTTCAATGCAACTTTTTTCATTGAAGGAGGAGGAGCTGACGAGTAGGAAAATGGCATTGAAAGTGTTCTTCACCATGAAATGTGTCTCATTCCTATACCCTCCATGGACTTCTGGAGGCCACAGTTTCCATGTGGAGCTGGAGACCACAGGTCCACAAGACTAATCCGACACCGCTGTGAGAACCCTGCTGGGACTCGTTCAAAAGCTTGTAGGCCATCTGGAGATGATCGCAACCACCTCCGTTCCGGCCCGTCTTGCTACGGCTGCCCCCCTAAATCATAGCCTTTGACAGCCAGGTCGGCCCGAATCATCATCTGATATATCTGCTCGATATGGAGATGAAAATATAACGTGCATGTCCCAATTTTTTATAACCTCAAACTCAGTCTCATCCTTAATGTGTAATTGTATCGTCCCATGACCGGAGAAAAGTACAATGCATTTACAAAACATGGAAGTTAGAGCGAGTGCTTTAAAGCCCACACTAAAGGGATTTGCTTTCCACATCTGGTTCCTCTGCCCTCTCCCGTCTGTGAATAGACCCACAAATCAAAGACACGCGGCCAAAGTCAATAAAGCATTTGATCTTTGAAGGGTATCAACCCTTTTTTGAATGAATGTCAGGATGATCTAGTACTCCCCGGAGACCCCTAGATCAACTTTATCGGCATCATACAGTAAGCTATTGGCTTACTGGCTTTGGCTGTCTGAATATATCAGCCAGGCAGTGTGAGACTATGCTGGCTATTGACAGGGAACATCAGCAGTTCTCTACAGGTGAGTGACTCTCCCCGGGGACCATCATGCACCTCTTTAGCCTTCAACCTTTAGGAAGTACTCCTACTCAGCTCTACCCCTCTTGGTCCTAAAACCCCTGACCAAAATAAATATGAAGATTGTTTTCAATTAGGCAGTTTAATATTTTAGGATTTGTTTTGGGGTTTAGCATGTACAAAACTGTATTTTCAGTCAACATGCCATATTTTGTTTTTTAGCTAATATATTAATGCTAATGTTTGTAGTCAAAGTAAATATCTAACTAAAATTCTTTAAGTTAGGATTGCCAAACTAAAGAATCAAACCGGACCCCTAGTGGGCAATAGAAGATTGAAATCTTAAGGCCCATTGACATTGGCTTCAAGCTGTCCATTTAAGCTGTATTGTTTTTAAGCTGTATTGTTCACTCAGCCTCCTGCCTGTACATGCTCATGCACTGTACTGGCCTATTCATGTGATCCGGGAAGAATCGTTTCGAGAGGAAACAAAGTGTTCAGACCAATCTCAGAGTGGGAACTGCTACTGGGACATACAAACAATAATTCTTGAACATAGCATAAGGTCCAAATGTTGGCTAAATCTTTAATCGATTCAATATTTAGCTAAATTTAACAAATTGGTCACATCAAAGTATATAATTTAATTACCTATGTTGACTACCCTGGATTAAGTTGGAGGACTCATCTGACTGCCTATAGTTTACAGTTATACGTTTCACAGCCACAATGACCCAAAGAGTGATCTTTATTTGTGAGTCAAATGCTAAAGTTGGCTATCAAGACTATTTTGTTTAAATTTTATATATATATATATATATATATAAATACATTATATAGGCCTATCTTAAATGTGGTTAACTATTCAGTCTTGAATTTTGATGTTAATGTTTATTTTGGCGATTCATTCAGAAATAGCCTATTGAGTGCACAACAGAGTATTGCACACCTTTTTATTATATAGCTATCATCAATTTCACATCAAATAAACAATGCGTGTGCCTGCTTTTCACGTAGGCCAACATAATGGAATTACTACGGGCTATTTTTGACATTCCAAAAATACAAAATTAGGCCTAAAGGTATACAAAGTCCACGTGCTCTGTAAGAGATAACCATCACAAAAATAACAAATCTTAAACAATAAAGGAATATAACTTCTCCATACCTGTACCACTCAAGACCCTTATCATAAAAGCGGTCGAAGAAGTGCGGCTCTGCCCCCACCGCTCTCACGTCCGGGTGGATGCGGAGAAACTCAAGCAGCGCGCGCGTTCCACCTTTCTTGACTCCGATTATGATCGCTTGGGGGATTTTCTTGGTCCCGAATGTATTCGACACGGGGATGCCGTTACCCCCGTCCTCTGTGGTCCCGTCATAAATCTGTCTTGGACTGGGTAGTTGTTGGCCAGGTGCTTCTACTGCCCCGCGCTGTTCCGCGTCGCCGAGCGCACTCTCCGCAGAGTCCGTGCCGTTCCACCGGGACACCAGCTCTTCCGCAAGGTGCGACCGAAGAAGCGCTTGGGATCGCGGGTTGTCAAGTCCGCGGGTTTTATCGTCATAGTCCCCGTCTGGCGATTGATGGCTGTATAAACTTCTTGGCACTGAATCACAAACACCGGCAAGGCAGTAAAATAAGTATGTGAAGACGAGGAGCATGGTAAAGAACACGGACACTTTGGGCAGCACTGCTTTGCCCAAGTTGAACCTGACTCTGCATCCGCTACATCCCATGAGTTGATCTCCTGGTCAGCAACAAGAGGCAAAACGTTGACACCATACTTCTTCTTTCGGACATTAAATCAGGAACAGTCCATTCAAGTCAAAACAAAAACAAATACCTCTTGCATATGACTAAAGATTAAAATGCACGTGGTTGGTGAAAAGTAAACACAAACAATTGACTGAAAATATCTTCATTGTAGTTTTCTTTTAATTTGTAATTATCATTCGAGCAAGGCATTCAGACGTAAGTTGATGCCTTTGCAGTGGAGGGAAAAGGATAGTCATCTACTTTAGGACGTTAATTACCAGCCAGCCATTCAGTTACCTCCTCTTCAGCGCGTGAGTGAGCTCGTAGCCTCATTGAACAATTCTGCTGTCCTACCTCTCTCTTTACGCCCCACCCCCACCCTTTCTCGTCTCCCAATAAGTCTCCCCACTTCCTCCTTCTCAACCTATAAGACTAGTAAGCTAATTACACAGACACAACAAAGTTTTTACATTTACAATAATACATTTTTAACAACTTTATTAATTTATTTACATTCACCGACCTGTGCTTCTCTTCCTTTGTTTGTTTTGAACAAATTATTTCAAAGGGATTTCAACAAATCACCAGAACAGCCTCAACTGCCCCCCAGCCTTTACACCATCCTAACTGACCCCTTCCCAAGTTCATCATATTCGGTAAAACGTAAACCGATCCACCAAGCACAAGTCCTCATCGTTTTTCCCTTTGAACCTCCACCTCCCCCCAACGCTCCCCCTGGTGATAGAGAAGCTTGGACAGACCTGTGAATGAGACGGAGGGCGCCTAGGAAGTCCATTTGAACCTGTTATACTCTGCATGCACCCTGGGTCAATATCCAAAATGGGTCGTGATTCAGTGGGGGAATGAGGTGGATCAACATACCTGACACCACATGACAGAGAACTCAGTAAACTTTAAGTGTGCCGCAACTGGTGATCCTTCCTTGGCAGGATTGCCCATTCCAGTGCACTCAGAGCCAAGAATTTCACATTAAGAGTTTTCCTGAATGTGCTGTTGGTTGGTATGCACAGTACGGACACACTGACATGATCTTGAGGGTTCCCTCTAGGTGACTACAGTTGAAGAGCCCAGGCTGACAATCCGTCTAAAGTATAGAGAGATCATACAGGCTCTGGTCTCAGACACTTATCGGCGGGGGTATCACCTTAGGGTGCTATATCGGGGGGGAGGGACCTCTGGATAATGTTTCTCCTGAACAGAGCTATTGTACAGCGGAGCGTGCTTTGAAGCAGCACTTTGTACAAACGTGTGTGTGTGTCTGCGTGTGTGTGTGGTTGCGCGTCATTATTTGTCTGCGCTTTTCTCAGACCATGAAACATTCTTTGAGTGAGTAGAAGAGACGACTGTGGTTTTTGACATAAAACAGGTCATGGCTGATGACTTTGTAATAAAATACAAAAATCTGTTTAGTAACATAAAAATCCATCATCGTCCCTAAAGCTCTCTCTCACATGCCTCGAAAGGGGTTCGCCCATTCTTTTTGCTGTGTAGGAATTTTTTCACAGGGTTTGAAAAAGCTGTGATTCCAACAACCCATGAAAAAAAAAAACAATTCTATAACAAAGGCCTCTGT
>NC_136944.1:10454182-10491682 GCF_949987615.1 Pollachius pollachius
GTGTGCGTGGGTGCATGTTTGAATGTGTACATGCATGTGTAATAGAAGAGAAAGCAAGGGGGGGGGGGAGAGAGAGAGAGAGAGAGAGAGAGAGAGAGGACGAGAGAGGGAGAGAGAGAGAGAGAGAGAGGGAGAGAGAGAGATTAATAGACAGAGAGAGAGAAAGGGAGAGAGATAGCGTGTTTGAGGAAAGGGAGAGTGAGAGAGAGAGTGAGAGAAGGTTGACGGAGGTAGATAGAGTGTGGAGGAGAGCAAGAGGACTGATGAATGGCTTGTACAGTCTCATCCCTCCAGCTTTAAATAGGGGATTAACAGACTTGTGGCGGCAAATCGGACTGATCCATGTTGGCAAACATTGAAAACTTCTGTTTGTGTGCACGTGCATGGGTTTCCATGTATTCCTGTTTATGTGTGTTTGTGTGTGTGTGTGTGTGTGTGTGTGTGTGTGTCTGTGTGTGTGTGTGTGTGTGTGTGTGTGTGTGTGTGTGTGTGTGTGTGTGTGTGTGTGTGTGTGTGTGTGTGTGTGTGTGTGTGTGTGTGTGTGTGTGTGTGTGTGTGTGTGTATTCACCGTCTGCCTGCTCTGCAGTCTGGGTGCTGCATACTTTGCGTGCGGTGTTCCCCTATACTGGGCTGTCGCTTGCATGCTTGTGGGCTGCTTGGCGTGGCTGGCGTCCATCTTCCATTCTTTTTAATGCTCGCACACTTCAACTGCTTGATTGCTCTGACGTCAGCCATATTTTATGTGTGGCTGTCACTGTGTATTTCAGTCGTGTGCAGTGTGAAAAGACAACAACAACAATAAAGCATTTCCACCAGGACTTTACAGGAATGACCCTTCTGTCTCTGTCTGTAGACATTCTGTTGGTAGGCCATGATCCCCCCCACATCCCCCACACCCTTAACGGATGCCTCTTTCGCTCTCTGTCTAACCTTCACACTTCACACAAGCACAGTGTTTATAATACTTAACAGTCTCACAAGTGTGGGGCTTAGGCCCTGTCCACACGGAGCCGATTTTTTGGTGGAACTGCACACGTCTTGTGCGTTTCGGCCGACCGTCTAGATGGATCCGGCGGATCCGGTGCCCGAAACCGCACTTTTCAGAAACAGAAACTTTTTTTTTTGGAGAACCAGCGCCTTGAATATTTACTACAGCGTTTCTACAGCTCGATGCGTTTTCGCAATGAGCCCGTCTTAATGGAGATATTCCTGAAACGCATAAAACGAAAACGGATTGTTTTCGCCCGTGTGGATGGGGCCTAAGCTTTTAAAATACCAACCACTTGTATACAGTATCACAAACCTAGGTTTTAATTACACATTAATTGTTCTTGTTTTTGGGAGCCTTGGACATGTACACAAACTTGTATTGCGTGGGTTACAACTCTGTGGACTAAGGAATCCAAACGCCAAGAGACTTTCAAAGTATTGTTCCATCTCTGCCATAATGTATTGTCATAAAGCTTACAATCAACCAATCTAAGTTAAGATCATTAACTTAGACAGTATTAAAATGTGTGTGTGTGTGTGTGTGTGTGTGTGCGTGCGTGCGTGCGTGCGTGCGTGCGTGCGTGCGTGCGTGCGTGCGTGCGTGCGTGCGTGCGTGCGTGCGTGCGTGCGTGTGTGTGTGTGTGAGTGAATACTTAAGTCTGTGTCTCTGTCAGTGCATCTGTGTTTGTATCCGATAAGATTGTATCTGTATATGCATGTCTGTATTTGTGTGTGCCTGCCTACAAGATGTTTCCTTTTTCCATCGTCAATTTACCTAATTTAAGACAGCCACGGCAGGTCATACCTGTACACCCTGGATAATTAAAAAACACAGACAGCCGTGGAGTGGAGTCAAACCTGTCTGTAATTACTGTAGTAAGAAACACATTATCTGTCTGGAAATTCCCCCCACTCATTTCTCTTTAGCAAATTCCTCATCTTGGATAACTTGCACGACATTTTTCGAAAAATAACTAAATTCAGTAAAAGACTTCACGTTAAACAAAGTGTTCTTCTGCTTCTGGAAAGGGGAAAACGAGCTTAGCATTGTATCAAGTGGAGTGTTTATGAGCCGCACTCCTGGAGGGCATTGTGCAACGCAAGCAGAAACTGGATCTAAAACCCCCTCAGCCCTGCTCGGCCCTATGGGTCCAACCTGGGGTTCACAAGGATCCAGACCCATGCTGCGCTTAGACAGGCACATGATTGGCGAAAGAGTTAATGGTTGTTTTGGCCGAGGGGGACATAACTGTACTTAATATGTTTGCATGCCATGACCAGGGGAAGAGGTGACGGAGGAGGAGGTGCTGGTAGTGGTGGAGGAGTAGTAAGAGGAGGAGAAGGAGAAGAGGAGGAGGAGAAGGAGGAGGAAAGAGAGAGAGAGAGAGCTGGACCATGTGACACTGGAAACAAACACAGTGAGAGACTGGGTCTGTTGTGTTGTTGTGAGACACACAAACAGGAAGAGACAGGGTATGTTGCAATGTTATGAGACACACACATAGTAAGAGACTGGGTCTGTTGGGATGTCTTGAGACACTGTGGAGGACCAAGATAACCCATTCTAACCCAAAGGGCTGAGGAGGGAGAGCACAGGAGGGCAGGTAAAGTTGTAGTTGGGAAGGTTATTGACAATTAGTATTGTGAGTCACAGCCGCTGCTGTCCTGGAAGTAGCAACCAACTCCCGTCCTACTTAAGCCTGCTACCGAAGGGGAGGGGGTGGGAGCTTTTGGCACGCTAAGCACGGCAGGCAGCCTCTGGCCGAGCACTGATGAAGAAGATCCCTGTGGACAACATGAAGTCTGGTTATGTTTGAAAGTCTTCTTAAAGAGAAGAGCAGCTAAGGAGGCTAGCTGCCGCTAACCCCTTTCTAGACACACACACAGACTGTCATCGTTGACCCTTCCTTCATACGTGTTTTTTTTTTTTTACTTTCACTAGTGAATGTCAATGTAATATAACCTCCACCCCATCACCCCATCACCTCCACGACCCCCGCTCCCATCCCCGCAAGCCTCCAGTTGTCAAAGAGCTGGAAATAATTTCTGTGTTTGGGGGGGAGGTTTACCTGTGACCTTTGACCCCAAGGGGATAAGCCTCCTCCCAATCCCATCACCTGAGATTCTGTTCAGTCTATTTCAGCCAACACACATGCACACACACCCACACACACACACACACACACACACACACACACACACACACAAGCACACACACACGCAAGCACAAAAGCACACAGACACAGGGGCACGCACAGGCCCACACCCACACCCACGCACACGATGATTGGCAGTTATGTAGTCATTTTTGCATCATAACTGCCAATTGCGTAACGACTTCACCTTCTGTACATTCCTACGGCGTTTGTATGACGGACTTACAGTGAAATTACATTCCAGGCTTCACTGAGGGTATCAGGTTTATGAGACAGTGATGACTGTGCTGAAATGAACTGCTGGTGTCTTAGTGTCTTGGTTTTGGCCCTGGTGTTGTATATACAGTCTCTCTGAGAGCAGATGTGTGCTACTTCGTCTGATCATCCTGGCAACATTGACACTAACGGCACATTCATTATGGATTCAATAATATGCTCGTTCCCATAATGGAGAGTAATGAATGATGAACTGACGACCACATTGATTGATGGTTTTGTTATTGAATACCTAAAGAGGTTGCTGTCCAAGGGGGGGGGGGGGGGGGGGGGGGGGGGGGTTTAGGGGTTGTTGTTGTTTTACAGAGGAGCTCAGGGCCATAAAGTCAAACAGGTACTGGGAATTTCCCATATTCACGAATCAAGCATGATCCAGATGTTCTCACATACAGACACACACACACATACACACAAAGAAATACCTCACACATTGATAATAACACATTGGATACTATTATTATCATCAGTTTAAGACATCGGGAGAGGTAAAAATGGGGGTGCAAGATCCTGTGAAGTTAACACACACAACGGCACCAAACTCTACGCTCACAACCTTTCTATTATCAACGTGGAAAACAGAAGTTAGTGTACCACCCAGCCACCCAGGCTCCCACAGTCCCCAGAGCATGGAGATGATAAACATGTTCAGTAGCCACTGAAGATCTGTCGTGATGGAGAGATAAGAGGGGGTCCTGGGAAACACCACCACCAGCACACCACCGGACACATGTCTGCAGGCCACACCCAACCCCCCCCCCCTCTAACCACCTCAACATGTGCCCAGAGCCCTGGATCACAAGGTCAGCCACAGAGGACCAGGGGGAAGCGGTAGAAGAAAGCACTTTTGGGGATCAGACTCCTCCGGATTCTCCCTCCACACAAGTTAGCAATCAGTGCTACCAAAAAGGAGCAATTTTAGCTAATAGGGACCACCGATCTGCGGCAGTGCTGGCATGGTGATGTATATGCATATGTGTGTGTATGTGTGTGTCTGTATGTACGCAATACTATGTGTGTGTAAGTGGCTTAGTATAAGGGGGAGGGGGGCTGGTTGTAAACGATCTGCAAAGGCTTACATATTTACATGCAATGTACACCAAAAGACATGAGTGTAGGATGCATGTGTGAAAGGACGCACGCATCCTTTCAATAAACACACCAACACACATACCCACGTACATGCACACACACACACACACACACACACACACACACACACACACACACACACACACACACTGGATCTCTGGAACTCACAAGCACATGCTGGAAACCTCACCTTAAGATGAGAGGATGAGCAGCCACAAATTGCAGGGAAGGGCTGGGGGCGGGTGTTGGTGGTGGGGTAGACTCAGCACCGTACCCAGGATAGGACCGGGGTAATTGCTGTTTTCTTCCCCCTCCTCCTTCAGCAGCATGGTTTTGGTTACGCTGGTAGAGAAAGACAGGATGTATTCAGGGGACGGGACTCTGAAGCACTGATGATGAGGATGTGAAGAACTGTGTCGAACATCGATCCCTGCTGGTCTTTGAATATAGAAGATTTGTAATTCCATTGATAAAGTCCATTAAAAAAATGCATTAACATTGTAGATGACGATGACTCCATTCTAATCACAGCACAGTTAACTTATAGGAGTGGTAAACCACTCCAGGGTTTTCCGTTATTTGAAAATAATTTACTTCAGCCTCACCATCCCTGTCAAACATTATTTTCCAATAAAGGGACACCCCGTAGTCGTTTATTGCTTACTTATTATCTGTTGTCCCTGTATTTAACTTTTTAATTATTTCACTTTTATTTTTCACTTTCAATTATATATTTTTTTAAGTCGTTTTTTAACAAATACTCCAATGCTATGAGGAAAAGGAAAAGGGACGCCCCAGGAAGAACTGGAGAAGAAGTGTAGAGGCAGAAGTGTCAGAGAGTAAGCTCAACTGGGGAAAGCTTGAGCCAAAAGCCATAAACAGTGAGTGTAATGGAGGATATTCGTCAGCGGCCTATGCACTTAAGAGGAGTAAAGGGCTTAATCAATCAGTGCTACGAGTGAAATCAATAGAATAAACTATAAAAATCTAACTGAATACCACAGAAA
Organism: Pollachius pollachius; assembly: GCF_949987615.1. Classification (NCBI taxonomy): domain Eukaryota; kingdom Metazoa; phylum Chordata; class Actinopteri; order Gadiformes; family Gadidae; genus Pollachius; species Pollachius pollachius. Next base: position 10,459,702 of record NC_136944.1, read on the forward strand.
ATAAATAAAATGAACAGAATATATATATGACACCTTCCAACTCATCATTCATCATTATTCACTGAACAATCCCTCTCTGTCCTCTTCTGACTCCAGACCAGCGTCTTGGAGCCCGGTGTTGAGCAGAGGGATGAAAGCCAGGCCGACCATGAACAACAATCGTCAGTCATTCATGCTCTCCTCTGTTCAGACGGGTTCCTCCCTCCCATCTGGGGGAGACACATGTTGGGCCTGATCCTGAATAACAGCCGTGCAGCCCACAGGTATCTGGTCCTCTCTGGCCCTTTGAAGACTAGACTTCACTGCTCTTTCTCTCTCTCTCTTTTCTTTCTGTCCCTGCTCTTTATTTTTTCCTCTCCCCCTCTTTTTCAATCTATCTTTCTCTATCTCTCTCACTCTCTCTCTCTCTTACTCTGGTGTCATCTCTCGCCACTGATCAATTCAATGAAATAATGCTTGATTGGACTGACATTAAAATGAAAAAAAATAACGTATGTATCTCTCTCTTCCTCTCCCTTAATTGTTCCCTTTCCTGCTCTCTCTATGTTCAAAATTCTCTCTATTCCTCTCACTACTCATCTTTGCTAGACCGAGGCTTGCAGGCTAGCGAATGGTGGTTGCAGAGACATATACAGTATACAGATGTTCAGCCCTCCTCTTCTTCCTCCCTCCTCCGCCTTCTCCACCCTGTTGTCTTCAGAAGGCTAGCAATGATCCACAGAGAGGAGCAGACGACCCGGAGCGTGTGATCAGTATCGTGCAGAAGAAGCAACAAAGGAGGTCTTCTCAGTAATACCGAAGAAAACAAGGAAAAATGGTGTGTTTTGTATAATCTCACTCAGAGCCCTCATGTTTGGGCTTACAGAACAATACACTCTTGATGCTTTGAATTTCCAAGTCAGTGTCCACCAAAACAAGTCCTCACACAGCCCAAACTCTTATTCAGAAAAATAAAAGTTAATCTTGATTCCCTTCAAGCAACAGGCGAGGATCGTCTTGTTTTGCCGCCACTGTTTCCATTCTATATTTCTAGTGTTATGATGTGTCCGGTTAGCAGTCGCACATACATTTATTTGTAAAGTCAGTAAATACCGGTTTGTTGTTGTGATTCATCTGTGTGGCCATGCTATGGTTTTCATAATTCCTTTACCGGTATTTATAAAAACCTTTCAAACGGCTGTTGTCTGGCGAACAATAGACCTACCTGTACCCAGACATGTCCTGCTGTTTGCTGTTCTGAAAGCTTCCTTCAGCCAGACTAGGGGGGAATGATAATTTCATTACACTGTGTTCGCAAATGTATTGTTTGCCCCTTTTTGTTCATTATACAGCAAAATAGAGAAAGAGAGAGGAAGAGAGGAAGAGAGAGAGACAGAGAGAGAGAAGGGGGGGGGGGGGGGAGATGTATTTCCGACAGGCTGGTGGTGGAAACACTTAGGCGTGTCCTCTAAAACACATGGAGACCAGTCCTGTTCCATACCGCAAGACCCTGTAGCAATGACATGTGTGTACGGGGGCTGATTACACACAACAGATACTCTGCTACGCTGCGAGAGGATTATCCTCTAATACTGTTTCCACGTCTTGATCTCAGTCAATGCATCTAATGACTAGACCACTAGACCACATTAGATGGATTTGGGAATTTCGTTTGACGCATGGTCGCTTGACATTCTTTGAGACCTGTAAAGTGGGCAAAGATGTGTAGGTTGGGTCACCAGAATATATCCAGCAAAGAGACAATAGTTCAGTGCTTTTAACCCATAAAAATGTATTGAGGATTAGAAATGAAAAAAGCCCTTGGCGTTTGGATTCTATTGGTTAAAATCCTGGTAATCTGATTGGATCTGCTTCAAGGTCAGTGTCAAGCTTGTCAAAGCTCAAATAGTTTAAACTATCAACGCAGTCCAGGTGAGGAATCCACTTCGTTGTAGGGATTCAACGCTCAACTCCCTACGATTACAATGGCTACGCCGACCCTGAAAGCTCATGTGTTTAAAAATTAAGTCCCAAACTGGCATAACGGGCCTCTACAAAGACACCTTATTATGAACTAGCTTGGCTTGACGGCTTAGCCTCCTAGCAATAGGGATTTAACCCCTGAAATTTCTAATAACAATCAGTCCCACTTCCTACTTTAGTTGTGTTTTTGGGGGACAACACAATCGCAGACAGTCTGAATTGAAACACTGTCGCCCCGCCTCCCCCTCCCCGCCCCAAGCATGGGGGCTCCAAAAGCAGACCCAGGTGTGCTGGGGCCCCCGGAGAGCTAAGTAGGACCCAGGACTTCCAAATGGTTTCCATCAGATATACAATTAAACCAAGATGTGAGCCAAATGAGTCCGGGGCTGTCGACTGTGGAGCTCAGAGCCCGGCGTTCAGGCAATGCCATCGGGAGAGTTGGGGAGGAGGGTACAGGGGACACGTGGTGGCGGTGGCGGTGGTTTAATGTGATTAAGGGCCCCTCCTGCTCCCCAGCAGGCTGAGACTCTTGGAACCCAGGGGGGTGGGGGTCCGGCGGAAGAAAACAATGCTACCCTCCAAAAAGAAAACCTGTCTCATGATTCTATCAGAGGATTACCACTTCCTCCTTCCTGCTGAATTTGTTTCCTGTTGGACACATGTTAACGATAAAAAAAAAAAAAAATAGGGTTGTTTTGCACATTATTTATGTCCATGGGGCCTTGTTGGTTTGTACCTTCTTTTAAAGTAATTTGTCTGGAATTACCCGTACCTTATTGATTTTCCTCATCCGGCCTAAGAGTCGTGCAAAGACAGACATGGAGACCGACATGTTTCAAGGATGCCTTGCTGTCTTGCCTTTCGGCTGGGAGTCCCAGCCGTACCCTAACACCCGAAACTCACTCCACTACCCTGTCCCTTATTCCTCCTACTCTCACTCTGTCTCTTTTCTGTTTCTATGTTAACTCAATTTGCACACCACAACTATATTCTCATGGGTAATGTTGTGTATTGTGGGATTGCCTCAGTATGTGAGTTATGTTTGTTGCCTAGCCATCATGCTGAGAGACATCTACTTTACCCCCCCCCCCCCCCCATTTCAATGGTAACATAAGCCTTTGAAAATGTTGGTGGATTGTACAGTGTGTATGTAAACACCTGTACTGAGCATTTGCAGAACTGCAATGCATCCTGTGTCATAATAGGGCTTTATAAAGAAACCTCTCCCAGCTTTATGTGATAGTGTAGCCTTTTATCTATTATTACCACAGGGTACAGTGTCTAACCTCCAAGACTCCTTCACTATATGCAGTGGGTTCAGCAACTATAATTGTTACATTAAATACTGATAAATATAAGTTTGATGTATCAGGTTTATCATAACTATCAGCATTGTTTACCAGGAATATTTTATGATCAATAGCCGCTGGTTGCCCACAGGCATGGCCACCATCACACAAAACGATCAAAATATAACTTTGCTCATCTTTTCATCAGAAAGAGCCGTTAAACTAGGAAGGAGAAGAAGAGAAAACAGAGAAAAAAAACGGAACAATATTTTTGCATTCCCCGCCTTAATCCTCTTCCAGGCGCTGAAGCTTTCAACTCCTCCTCTGATCTCCTGGCCTTTGAAATGAGGGACTCCACACCTGCCTCTAAACTCCCCACCTCTACGCTCAAACATTCCCCCATCGCCCCACACCCAGATCACTGATTTGTTTGGAATTCCACCACCGCTGGCACTAAAGGGGGTGTTTAGACGCATCTGAACACTGCAGTCAGGACTCCAGCACCACAGGCAAAATGCTTGGCTGGGATTAGCTACCGTAGTTAGAAATAATAATAATCTTTCACTTAGAGGATTACATATGACTACCCCTGGACTGCAAATGTAGGGAGGACATACACACATATTAGAGTACACAGTCACATTTGTCCTAATAAATGAATGAATGGTCATATACATTTATTTATATGTCATGGTGGTTTCATTTGTAAGTTTCTTCCTTGAAGCCTGGCAAAGTGAGATCAAGTAATTGTTGGTATAAATAGATTGTTTGAAGTTTTTAATCTAACTTTGTAAATTGGCAACAGAAGAATCTGTAAATCTGAGGCGCTGAATTCAAGAGGTGGACAGTTGGAGAATACCACCCAATTGCCCTTCTAATTCTCAAGAATAATCCAAAAATATTACATAGGGAACACAGTGGAATTATCAAGGCAATTTGGCGTCTTTGTATATAATCGATGTGAATCTTACTGAGATGAAAAGAAAAATTAACAACAAAAATAGCCTAAACAAAGGCTATTGTTGATACAGGTATGGTTTTATGGAAAACAGCACCATCTATAATTGGGATCACGTTACTGCAGATTAAAGGATTTATTTAAATTTAATTTACTTGCACAATTTAGTAGACATTAATCTACATTTCTGTAAATGTTCCAGTGTTAGCCAGCAGGCTATTTTTTTCAACTGTAGTCCTTTGGCAAGATATAAAGCTAGGCACAGGATGGCTGAAAATTAAAATATATTAAAGAATACGAACAGCAACAGATAACAGTATAACATGATGCCAATAGACTCCATTAAAACATATACAAATACAATCATTCATACAAACCACCATGGGTTAGACATGAGAGCTACAAAAATATATAGCAAACATGCACTCAGCTTAAATACCATCAAAGGTGTTCACACTTTTGATTTCCTGAAAGCCAGTCCTTAAGGCAGTGGGTGAATGTATTGTGGGAGGTGCAATTTCTAATCTCCACCGGCAATTGGTTCCATAATTGAGAGGCTCTCACAGAGAAACATAATTGACCAAAGGAGCTGGACCTAAGAGGGACGACACAGTCCCCTCTTAGAACAGCCCTTGTGGTTCTGCTCTTTGAATTCTTCTGTTGTATACAAGTGAAGAGTGGTGGGGAGCCTCGCCATTGATAATCTTAAAAATAAGACATGCGTCAGTTTGTTTTAAAATATTTTCTCAGCTGAGCAGGTTATATTATTCAAGGATGGTGTTGGTAATAAAGTTTGGGTTTTCTGTCCAAAACTTTAAGCGCTTGTTTGTAAAGTGATAAAATAGGCCTTAATGTTTTGCTCGTCATACAGTATGTTAAGTGGGGAATGATCATAGCATTCATATATAGCTTTGTTACAGGTGTTGTCAGACAGTTTCTTATATATCTGAAATTGGCAAGATTGTGTTTAATTTTTTGGATTACCTTTCTCACTTGGTTTTTGAAGGATAGAGTAGTGTCAAGGATAATGCCTAGATATTTAAAATGTGTAACTGTTTGAACGACCGCCCCAGACACCTAGACCTTCAAAGTGAGATACAGTGTTAGTCTTGCTAAAAAACATACTGTCTTCTTAAAAATGCAACTGTGAGTCAGTACGCCATTTCTGTATATGTACCATTGTATCACTGAGTTTGGCAGCAGCTTGGGCTTTGGTTTTTGCATGAACAAAAATGACTGTAACATCAGCATACATCTGAAATTCACATCCATCCAATAACTGATGGCAGGTCATTTATATGAAGGCTGAACAGAATAGGGCCCAGGATAGATCCCTGGGGTACACCCAGTTCGTTCCTCAGGGGGTGGTGATGTGTCTCCGCTAATTCTTACACACTGGACTTCATTTGACAGATACCTTATCATCCAGTCAATGTGATTGTCTCCCGCCGGAGCCGGAGTGGTATAATATGTCTCCTTTAAACAGAATATACCAGATTATAGTCCTTAAAAAAGCCCAAGGATACACCAAAATCGTAGGCATGTCACATTTTTAGCGCCCTACATTCTCCGCTGTGGACCAACGTAGTTATACTACATTTTGGTGTAAGACTGGCTTTAAGGGACGTGGTTGGTTTCAGTTTTTCAGGCCTGCGGCAAAAATCTGAAATATCGGATGAAAAACATTGATATACATGTTGTTCTGTGCGGCACGGCAAATAGGACAAACGCTCCCATTCAAATGCATGGCTTAACATTTCGTTCTGTGTAGCACGAAAAAGTCAGAAACGCTACCATTCAAAATGCACAGGTTTACATTTCGTTCTGTATAGCACAAAAAGACAATCCTGCTCTGGGGCAAGAATCAATACATAAATATTCGTGAGCATGAGCACAAAATCGCAAGATACCATCACTATTGATCCATGGTGTAAAATACATTTACTGTACCCCTGAAATCTCCATTAAAGATGTTATAATACAGTATCAAAATATGAATTTAGCAAGATTCAATAGACTGTTCAGCCAATGTATGCTCCATTTGTCTAGTCTTCGAATCATGCTTCGAAGACTAGACAAATGGAGCATACATTGACATATGTTTGGTAGTGTATTTGATCTGTAGACCAACTGCCTCTATCAAACGACATCATCACTCCAGAATCACGTTATTTTTCACCACTACTCACTCCATGTACACTGTAAGAATATGGGGAGCATATTTTGATACTGTATTGTAACGTCTTTATTGGCGATTTCAGGGGTACAGTATGTATTTTACACCACTGATCACTATTGTTGGCATGCGCATACGCACAACCACTAAGCAGCACGAATGATAGGTAGCATTGATTGGCGGAACACCGGGTTGAACCGACATATTAAAATTCCGAGACACAAAAATATTTAGTTAAAAATAATTATTGCTTTATTTGAATATTTACTTCTTGCATAATACCATGTATGGCCTCTGTTGATCACAATTCATTTTTGACAATATGAAAGTGATGTCAATATCGGATATTCAGAAAATATTTGAATAATTATTGAATGGTCGGTTTCGCATACACTGTACAACAAACATTAATGTCATCAAAAAAGGATAAAACTTGGTTATACCAATGCTCAAGGGATCCTTTAATAGATTTAAATCGTACCCTGTTGGGGAAATTGGAAACACACAAAAATAATCTTCAACTGTATTATTTATGTATATGTGAATGAAGCCCTGGGAAGTCCCTAGCTCTGTGCTCTGTGGTGAGGTCAGTTGCCATCGGTGTCCTGGAGGTCTCAGAATGAGGCTTTGTCTCAGAACACGTCATCCTCTGGCCACACCTCCAGCCAATCAGAAGGACACAATACGTTGCCCAAATCACTCTATGCAGTTTCTACATCCTCAGCTCACTCTACTGGCCATCAACCTTATCTGTGGGATGAAGAGAAAGGGTGGGTGATGAAGTGTTGAATTAGAAAAGTCCAGTAGGATAGTTTCTATATCTAAGTCGTTATGTCGAAGCAGCATTGCCACTGTTGATATGTATATACACATGCTTGAAAAAAGGTACGATATGCAAGAGTTGCATTTAAAGCTAGCTCCAATAAAAACTCGCCCTACTCTGTCCAAACCACGACCACACTCACAAAGTGAGGCTAGCTTCAGGTTAAGCACACACTTCAATGCCAGAAAACTGCACTGCACTCACTATTATTAGACATGTGTTTATGTATAAAAACAAGACATCGTTGTTTTTTACCTTTAGGGATGAATTTCAGTGAGCTGCTGAATATTCAGAAGCGAGACTTTCCCTTGGAAGGCCCATCGTTCACAAACTCATGGCCCAATCCGTTTCCGCACTTCCCACAGAGAACCTAAACACACAAGACCCAATTAGCAAGGAGTGGCCAATTGCAGCTCCTCGCAGAGAGAAATTCAACATCACATTGAAGCCTGGTGTCATTCCAAACCGAATACATTGCTCTTTACCCAGATCCCTGAGTGTCACTAAGAAGTAAAACATTAATATTGTTTAACTGAGTGTTATACACTCTGGCTTGATGAAGGCCAGAGTGTTCAACTGAGCAGCCTAGCCCCAAGCCGCATTCAGCAAGACCAGCTCATTATTTCTTATTAAAACTGTCTGGAATCAGCTGACTAAAGGCCGATTCATGCCTCCGGATCCGGACGAAATTCGTCCGTCCGTACCAAACATTGTCTCCGGGACTACCCTTCATACCTCCGTCCGATTTCAGCCTTGTTATGGATGTTACGCAATACATCCTCTAGAGGGCAGTGACTGTTGTGTCACAAATTACCGGCATCGACAAAGCAAACATGGCATCTGTAGAGGAGATGATTTTGCTTTGTGCCATCCAAAAGACAAAAACAAATAAATAAATAACCGCAAAAAGTGTAGGCCTACGCGGCGGTGGCATGTAACACACCTCACCAACCCGCAGATTCTCTCCTCAAAATGTTGCGCCATTTTTAAATGACCAGTTACAACTCATTGCCAAAGCAGGTGAACAATAAAATTAAAAGGTCAGGTATATAGTATAATATAAGTATAAAACGTTAAATACAATATATATATATACATCTCAGATATTATACTACTCTTTATTTTCGCGAATGGTTGGACTTCTGACTATACTGCCGCCTCGATTTCCATTGGTATTGCTCCATTTCTGCCAGAGCACTCAAGATTCGTAAGCTCAGAGGCGACGGACCCACTGACGGACGAAACGACCTCTGGGACCGGATGAAAGGATTCCTATCTGTATTTACCGTAGGGTTTAAATGGGCCTTAAAGGCCGTGTTGCAGGGTTAATTTTCCAATGAATTTGTGCAATTTGCTTGTTGGTAATAAAGATTGAAACTGTTATCCATTGTATTTAATGTTGTTAGGTATCACAAAACGGAATGTGATACGAAAAAGTAGGTACTATTTTAGCGGTTTGCTATTGATTCTCATTTCCCCCAGAATGCATTGCATGACGTCACATTGGGGAGACACGGACCAAAGCCACATTGAGTCCCTTAAGAGTAGAGACTAGTAAGAGTGTTCAGCAGATTATACAGATAGATAGATAAATACATAGATAATATATATAGTTAGTATATGCTACACATGAACCTCCTAAGATGGCGCAATTTGATTGGTTCGCTATCTCGGGATATTGGGCAATATCCCATGATTGACATCTCAAACTCGATATTGTTTTCATCGCAAAAAGTCCTCAAATAAATCCTGGCAAAAACTGTTATTTCTGTGTATCAATTCTCAGCAATTCCTCATTCGGCTGTGGGCCATCATACATGTTATTTGTGGTTCTTGCCACCTCTTGGACGCCATAGTCCTAGTACTAGGCTGAGGCTACCTTCCATCACGTCTCCCCAACGTGACGTCATCGCCGAATGGCGTTTTTGTAAATGATACACATATTTTGAGTGCTTTATGTACCCGTTAATCAAAACTTCCGGTAAACCTGCAACACGGCTTTGAAGGAAGGCAGCTAACCTTGAACGCGCCGGGTCTCTCTAAGTGTTTGGAAACACTGTCCTCCTGGACCGTCTCTGTGAAGGCCGGCCACGGAGACGAGTGCTCGAACTTGGACCTGCTGGAGAACAGCTTGTGGTCACACTTTGAACATACGTAAATGCCTGTGGAAGAATATTGGAGATGGAGTTATTACACATTGAAATTACTTACAGTACATTACGCACAGTAAGGTGTTTTTGCCAAATTGTATAGGTTCATTTTATATGGTTAGACACACTCACAAACAACAGCTTTGGTTACAGCTTATGCTATTGTTTTGCAACACCAACATCTTATATTTTACTTTACAATAGGGCTTATACATCAGAACACCACCAGTGATTGTTTTCTGAGATACATAGAGTTGATATACTAAATTAACGTTAATATACCCGTCAACTGGGCAGAAGTCGCACATGAAAAACGTTGTGGCGGTTTAAAACACCAATAAGATCCCTGTAATTCCAAACCATATTCTGACGGATTACTTAACAATGACCCAAAACAATTACACATTAACTAATATTCCACTCCTATGCTTCCACAATGGCACGGTCAATGCGAGGCCCTCATTTTTCCGGACACAATCACTATAAAGACACATCGTCCTCAAGCGAAACCCGATGGTTTCCGAGATTGGGCCAAACAAAACCGGTTCATCAACTAACAACCTCGTCAGCCGAGCACAGCATGCGTTATCAGATCAAAATATGAAAGCATGATGACACAGCAGTTTTAATTCGGTCCCAACCGGTCATAAAATAAGCAGATTTTACTCAAATCCTATGTTTTAATTAAACCCATGGGACTTTCTGTTGTCAGTTGTTTATACACAATTGCAAAAAGTGCAGAAAATGTATAAACATCCATTTACCTCAAAGTTCATTATGTAACTGGTCCACACAAAATGTACAGACTAGACATCCACGGCATAGAAGTAGGCTAACCACTACTTGATACTGAGATGTAATTGTAGAAGAAGTATATTAGTTGTAACGTAATGCAGTTCTTTTCAGCAATTATTGATCGTAGGAAGCTGCCAAGTTATAATATTAGAACAAAATAAAGCAGAAAGAACGTTAATAAGATGGGTGTATTTCCGACCAACCTGGTTCAAAATTGTCTTTGAAGACCTCTCCACCAAAAAAGGAGCAAAAAGACATATTGCTTAGCGTACAGTGCGACTGAAACAACTCATGGGATGTTTTTTTTCTGATTACAAAACAATTTCTTCTTCTTTTGTATTGTTTTTTTGGAGGTTGGCAAATAACTTATAGCTGCATTACCGCCATCTACTGGTATGGAGTGTGGAATAAATAACAAACTACTATAAATAAATAAATACAAATCAAATAATAATAATAATTAAAATAATCTATGACCTATATTTTTTCAAACGAATTAGTTACCCTAAGAAAATGAAAGATAATTTGATGATACTTATTGGATTTTTTTTTATAAAATATCTATTAAAACAAACTGTACCATCTCTTTTTTGGCATTTTCCCTCATCTGCCTTCTGTCTTTCTCATACCTCTCACAATCCACATGTTCTACAGTCTCTTCTTGCCCACATTCACATCTGCCTGTTTCATGTTTTCCTGAAACAGGCAGACAGTGTACTGTTCAGCCCTGTGTGCCCAAATCCAAATAAGCCCCATGATTTGAATATGGTTTAATGTTTGTTGGACTTCAATCACAATATCTGGTCTGCTGTCTGAATGGTTGAACTGTCGGCTCTTTAATCTGAACAAATAACCATCCTTAATAGCCTGGTGTCCTCAACCCAATGCACTGCTAACAGTATTGCCAGCAGTTCACCTGTATATACTGATATTTCATTATTAACCCTCTTCCCTAACTTCACTTGAAATTCCGGTACAGTAAAAGCTGCCCCTACTTTGTTTACTGAGTTTTTAGATGTGTCTGTATAAATTTGAACATAGCTAAAGAATTTGTCGATGTACTCCTGTATTAATTGTTTATTTTGTTTTTTGTGTTCTAATAATGTTAAATCAACTGTAGCCTCTGGCAGAATCCAAGGTGGAATTATTGGTACCGGTACAGTTGTAACTACATTTAATTGTGCTATACTGAATTGTACTGCTCTTTGATTCGGTGTCCATCCAAAACGTTTTTTGTTTCCCTTCTCTCCTTTTCCCAACAAGGATTTAAAATGCTTTGCGCTGGATGATCCTGACTGTGTAGGTTAATCCAGTAGTTCAAGGACAGCTGTACTCTTCTGAACTCTAGAGGCATCTCCCGCATTACTACCTGTAGTGCTGCTGTTGAGGTTGTTTTTATGGCCCTATACATACTCTCCAAGCCTGATACTGAATGTTATATATTTTGAGAGTTGTATTAGCTGCTGACCCATATACTACACAGCCATAGTCTAACATAGATCTCACTAACCCTGTGTATATAGCCTTTAACGCTGTTCTATCTGCCACCCAATCATACCCAACTAAACACCTCATTACATTAAGATTTATTTACACCTGTCCACCACTTTTCTTAATATGTACAGCCCATGTAATCCTCTCATCAAACCATGAACCTAAACAATTCTAATGTTTTACTCTCTCCAACTCCTGGTTGTATATTTTTAATTTAACCTCAATCCCAATTTTCTTCCTAGTAAAAAACATTATCTTTTCCACAGAAAATACCCTTGTTATAGCCCTCTGCAATCGCTGCCCTATCTCTACAGATACTATCATATTTTTAATTACAAAGACTAATGTCGGTTTAAGCCAGGTTTCCTGAATACATATGACTTCTGGTTTATTCTTCAAATCTTTTAGAAATCCTTTAAACTCCTGCCCATTAGCTATTATTGGCTACTATTGTGTTCCATTGTAGGATAATCAAGTTGGCCTATCACCCGAGCATCCCTGCTTTCCAGCTTCTGGCTGATATTCTCCCATGATTCATCTTTCAAGCCCATTTATAACATCAGAGAAGTGGAGGGACTTATAGCCTTATTTATTCATCCGATTCTCACTTTGTCTGGGATTACAGCCCGATGAAACTCCAGGAGCATAGACAAGCTCTCTTTCCTCCCCCCCCCCCCCCCCCCCCCCCCCCCCCACACACACACACTATCCTCAACAGTCTCTTCTCCACTCACCATGCCACCCACTATACCAAGTTTGAGCTTTTCCGGATCAACAAGTATGCCTGTTATTACTATAAATCTTCGCTGTTTCCACCTCCCCTATCCTATCCTTTAGCTCCCTGGACAACGCTATCAGACTTAGATTTATATGCTCATCTTCCTTTCTGAAATATTTGAATCTCCTTCCTCACAACCTTTTTCCGAACATCTTTGTCTATCCAGTTTCCACCCTGTCCTGAATTCCTTGCTGATCTAGACACTGGAGTCCAGTCAGCGAACTGCATTTCATGCTGCTCTTCCTCTTCATCTACTCCTATCTGGGTTGCCATTTAAACCAGTCACACACCAGTTTATGCCAACCGCTAGTGTTGTTACCCGTGACACCTCTTCTTCGGAGCTTGTATTGAAACAGCAAAGCTTGTATTGGAGCTTCCTTCGTTCTGCGACAATCACGTGATCAGCGACGTCAAACGCTGAGTTGCAACCAGCTGGCGCCCGGATCCGAATACTGTGGTGGGGCAACGCACTGTGGTGTGGCAACGCACTGTGGTGGGCCAACGCACTGTGGTGGGGCAACGCACTGTGGTGGGGCAACGCACTGTGGTGTGGAAGGTCGGGTTTTTCAGCTTTTTCAGACGTTTTGCGTCACAGTTGCGTCACAGTTAACGTTGTTCGACTAGTTTGCATGAAGTCAAAAACAAAGAAGAAAAAGAAGAAGAAGAAGAAGAAGAAGAAGAAGAAGAAGAAGAAGAAGAAGAAGACATAGTATTTAGCTTCTTTATATGGTATTTGCATTTTTTTTTTTTTCTTCTAGCTAATAAGCGTATGTTTTGGGTACCCTTACCCTAACCCTAACCCTAACATACAGTATAAATATAATTGTTTTGTTTTTTTATTAGATTAATTATTACTAATTATTTTATTGAAATTGAACAAGAACAATTTACGTTGAAATACATTTATATTTTTAATTAGATTAATTATTATTTTATTGAAATTTAACAATAAAAATTGACGTTGAATACTCGACTGGGGCAACTAGGGGGCGAATGTTACGCAAACCGTTGAAAAAGCTGAAAAAAACCGACCTGCCACACCACAGTGCGTTGCAACACCACAGTGCTGTTGTCACCCCACAGTGTTCGGCTCCGGGGCGCCAGCTGGATGCTATTCGAAACGCTTTGTTTCACGCCCACCCATGTGACTGCTTCAAAAAATGGTTCAAGTCTGTGCGTAACGGTGCGCACGCTTGTGGGTCAAGTAGAAGTCGAGACAAGTTGAGAGAGAAAGTTCAGTTCAGTGAGAAAGTTCAATAAATAAAGCTAGTGAATTGTTATTGTTTGTGGTTGATACAATGCAGCCTTTTGCTAAGAGAGGGCGGTCCGATCTGATCCATCCAGAACGACACAGTGTCCACTGTCGATTCCTTTAGGTTCCTGGGGTACAACCATTTCACAGGACCTAAAATGGTGTCCCCACATTTACTCTGTCCAGAAAAGGCCCAGCAGAGGTTATACTTCCTGCGACAACTAAGGAAGATTAATCTGCCTAAAGAGCTGCTGACCCCCTTCTACTTAGTCATCATTCAGTCTGTCATCTGCACCTCGATCACTGTATGGTTTGGGTCAGCCACCAAACGGGACAGGGCCAGACTGCAACAGACAATACGGGCTGCGGAGAGGATCACTGCAGCTGACCTTCCCACCATCGAGGACCTGTACCAGTCCAGGGTCAGGAAAAGGGCAGCAAAAATCGCCCTAGATCCCTCACATCCTGGTCAACCTCCTTCCCTCTGGTAGGCGATACAGGGTACTGTTTGCCAAAACCAGCCGACACAAAGTCAGCTTCTTGCCCCAAGCGGTCACTCTGTTGAACGCTCAGAAATAGCCCCCACTCTTTCACTGAACAAGGGCTATCAAAACTGTTCCCCATGTACCTCATGTATATTCAAATTTTTAAATTCCAATATTGTTGTTAATATATTGCCATTGTACTGAACTGCCTTGCACTGTATTTATATTTATGTTGAAATCCTAAATCTCTGACCGTATATTGACTGCACTGATATTGCACCATTTCTTCCCCTTATATTAGTATATTACATTGTATTGTTATACTGTATACTTAACATTATATTTATATTTTGTACTGTTTTCTATTTTGTGTTTTCTTTTTTATATATTAACAATAGGTTAAGTGTTGAGTGTTGTACTTTGAGGAAAAAAGAGTTAACCGAAGTCAAACTCCTTCCTTTGTTTGTTACGCAAACCTGGCCAATAAAGCTGAATCTGAATCTGGCTACTCCCAACAAGGTTATTTTATTTCAGGATAATAGTAAGCTCAGTTTAAACTGGTGTTGTGATGTGGAAAGGCTATGGAGATTAGCTATAATATAACCAAGCTAAAGTCCAACTACTTAATTTGTAGTAGTTGAAATTAATTGTTTTATCCGATGATGTGATGATGATATGATCTGCCAGAAGCAGCTGGCTTATAATAACAACACCTCTAACATGATATGGCACTTCTGTGACAAGCATGAAGAAGCTGGTTCCTCTGATCAAGGTGCAGCCATCACTCAGGGTGAATGCAACTTTTTCTCTGATTCAGTTCTGTCTTCTCAAGTATGTAAGTCTTAATTTGGGTTTTCCAAAATAGGACATGCAAGTCAGGACTTCCTTCTTTATCTATGTATTAGGCCTATGTGTATATAGTTCTACTGTATAATTTATTAACATGCTTTTGTTATGTTATGGAAACAGGAAACAGAAAAAGAGAGGATTGACAAGGCACTGCTGGACATGATTGTGAAAGATTGCCAGTCATTCAGCATAGTAGAGGATGTAGGTTTCAAAAAGTTTGTGAGCCTCTTGTATCCAAACTATATTCTGCCACCAAGGAAAGGGTTGGCAAGGGAGGAATTACAGAAGGCTACAGCAGTCTGTCTGACCTCCGACATGTTGACCTGGCTGTCACTTGCCATTGGGTGGACAGTAAGGACCAACTGGCATCTATTTATTGACTGTGGGGAAGTTCTCGGAGTCCCACACAGCTCTGAACATAGCGGCAGTAAGTAAATGCCCTCATGGAGGAATGGGGCATTCAGTCCAAGGTTGTATGAATGGTTACTGATGGTGCAGCAAATATGGTTGCCTGTTTAAATAGCTTACAGATCAGGCACAGCCAATGCATTGCACATGCATTCAACCTTGTTGTTAAAAAAGCCCTGGATCAAACCGAAGGGTTGGGTGATTTGAGAGGCCAGGCGAGGAGGATTACCACTTACTTTAGAACCAGCCCCGTGGCTAGGGAGCGGCTGCTGGAACTCCAGCAGCAGATGGAGGTTCCACCCCATGAGTTGATACAGGAGGTGGGGACCAGATGGAACAGCACCCATGACATAAGGGCCAGGCTGTAGGAGCAGCGGGGGCCAGTGGGTGCAGCACTTGGGTCGCTGTGCACCGATTTGACTGCCTTTACCTCTGCTGAATACCACACTATGTCAGAGTGCCTAACATATCGCCTCTGAAAGTGGCCACTGTGGAACTGGCCTAATTATTATAAAAAATAATTCCTTTTGTGCGAATGCCGAGGCACAACATAGTGGTGAAGCATAGGGAAGTGACAGATGCCATGGCTGGGCAGCTCTGCAGCCATCTATTGCGCCTCATGGGGGGAAAAGCGGCTGAGTGGTTACGAGACAGCCAGCGCTCTATGGCCACATTGCTCGATCCCAGGTTCAAAACAATGGGATTTAGTAACCCAACTAATTCAGCAAGTGCTGTTCAGTGGTTAACTGCTACATCTGTGACTCTGCGCCTCAGGGACAGCACATCTGTCCCAGCACGACAAGAGCCTGCAGCAGAATCTTCAGGTATTAATATATGGTCAGTATTTTCATGTTTATATTGTAGCCTTTTGTAACATGTTTTTGTCACAATTTCAGGGACTGGCCTTTGGGATCTGCTGGACAACCGAGTGTTGGACCACCACTCTGAAGACCTGATAAAGTTTTGGGCACAGCAAAATCATGTGTACCCTACTCACCTGTTCAGAGTTCACCTCGACTCTGCATAGAAACCAATGCACAGCCACCATTGAATGCTGTACGTCCTGGCACTTGTACATTGCACTTATTCAAGGTACTTAATTGTGTAGCATCTACAGTAGCTGCTATCTTTGCTTTACACGGGGAATGGGTTAGCCTAGCGATTGTAATACTTGCACTTGGTTCTATGAACATCTTTACTGTACCGACAGCGATATATTGTTTCCCTTCTTATGACAAATGTACTTATTGTAACAAATGCACTTATTGTAAGTCGCTTTGGATAAAAGTGTCTGCTAAATGCCCTAAATGTAAATGTAAATTTACACCAATTAATGTGTTGGCCTGTGGTACTCTGTGTACACCTGCTTCCTCTGTGCAATGCGAGAGAGTTTTTCCAAAGGCTAGCGAAGTGGTCAGTAAGAAGACAAACAGACTCAGTCCGGGCACAGTGGAACAAATTATTTTCATCAACAAATATAAATATTAATGTAAAATACCGACCACAGTCACCAACAACAATATTTGCCTCCTTTCTGACCTGTCCACAAGCACCAACCCTCCCTGTTAACACTCCAAAGTACCTGTCCACAAGCACAATCACTCTCCCAGAATATGCTTTGTCCTATATGCACTGTCAAAGCACTTCTCACTACACTTAAGTCACTATCATTTCTATAATCTCTGCCCTGCCAGTGGCAGATTGTTGAAATATACTGCACTGCCAATTTCATATTTAGGCACTCTCACAATTATCATAGAAATGTGTGCAAATGTGCATATCCACCCTTCATTCATCTCTGATTCATCTACGTCCCCAATGAACAAACAAGAATTGTTTACATGCAGAATACCAACTTTATTATAATTGTATGATTTTGTGAAGAAGGCAATGATTTTCTTCTTTCAATTCATGCGGTGTCCAATGTACGCTAATTTATTCAGTGATTTATTTAATTCATACCGAACACCCAAAGATAGAATATGGTGAATTCATGACACAGTGCCTCCTTTAACTTTCCCCAGCAGATGTCGCCATAGAGTCTGAAGCTTCGAGCATTGAATCGTTTTTCGATACAATTGGATTGAAGTCTTCGTTGATTCATGAGGCTTCAATTTGCCAAGACTACCAACCGCCGATCCCAAATATCAGATCCCCACCGCTTCAAGCCCTTCAGTAACCAACTTCAAAGATTCAAACCTGTCGCTTCTCGCAAAACACTTCAGTCAACTCACAACGTCCGACAAGCGAATCTTTTTTTCGTAGGATGGTAGGGGCAAGTACCGCCTTTTTCGCCTCTGATTCGCCTCTGATTGGTTAGAATGGCTTTCCTCAGATTGTTATGGTTATGGTTAGGGTTAGGTTTAGGGTTAACCCTAACCCTAACCCTAACCATCCAAAACCCAACCCTAACCCTAAACTCCCCCAAACAGCTAGGACTAATCAAAACACCATCTAAAGGTGAGCTCTTCCGGCAATCTACCGCCGACACAGCAAAACAATTTCCGGCGTGTTCAATATTATTTTCAAAGTAAAACTTTCCATTTCCCTTTTAAAAAGGTTGCATTGGCAATTACTTTCGAGTAGTTTTATTTGGTTGATGTTATTCACAAAGCCGGATGATTTTATTACACGAATATGCGAATATAATTTAAAATCATTGTGTTACATTTTCTTTTACATTTTTGATATAAAATGGCCAGTTTTCAAATAGTTATCAAAAAAAAACAATCTCTTTAAAGTGAATTGAATGAATTGCATTTAACATGTATGCATTGCATAATGCATGCAAATGTAACATTTTCGGCGGATATTACTGTTCTAAATGTTAATAATGTCGTTTGTGCATTATAGTTTACTTTGAAAGTAAAATAAGTACTTCCTGTTTTCATATTATGCCCTGAAGCTTTAGAAAGCTACTAATCTGATGCTTTTCTAGGGTTTGCTATCAATGTCAACCACATTTCCCGCATAAAAATGACCTCTATGATGAATCTCAGAATGTTTATGAGTGAACGCCTCTCTTCAGCTGCTATCGAAATATTTGACGAGGTTGAGAAAGTCATAACATTGTACGAGGCTGAAGTTACTCGTTCTAGAGAAGAGGTACGCTATCTCCAAAAGCAGCTGGAACTTCATCGACTGAAGGGTTCGTACTAAAAGATTTTCTCTACTACGTTGCATGCGCGATTGCTAAATGTTTCTTTCAGGGCTCTGATAGACAATGATTTGCTGTTGAAGGCCATATTATGCTAATGTGTACTAGCCCTTAGCTCATGGAGCTAACGTGCTACTAATGTAAACAGTGGTCAGCTGTCTCATTTCCCTCAAATTCCTCTGGAGCTGCGCTGCAGTCCGTCAATATTTAACAGAATCTTAATTGGAAAATTGTAATATGAGTTTAGGTGAACTTGAAGTCTATCTCTATGTCTATATAGGAGATATCTATATATTTGTGGTTCACATTTGTACTTTCATTATGTATATATATTTTAAGCACTTTTTGTTGCAGTCTTATACTAAAAACGTTAGATAAATAAAGATAATAAATGAAGTGTAACTGATCCATCTCTCTCTTCAGATCATCCTGATATCAACAACGGAATCGTTATTCGAGAAGACGCTAGCATCACTCCCAGACTGGTGAACATGACCGCAACAATTAAAAGAGAAGAAGGATCCACACGAAGCATGGATGATGAAGAATCGGAACACTCGCAAGCGAACGTTGATCCCACATACACAAACAATGCAATCCAGTTGAATATATCCAAGATCAAAGAAGAACGAGAGGTCATGTGCATTGACAGTGAAGGGTTGGATGTTCACACGACTACTACAACAGTTAACTTCATGAATAGAGATAGAGACCCAGAACAGCCAGACATGGATTTCAGGTCTACATATGAAATAGCAGACTTCGTTTCAATGTGTCCATCATCTTTGACCAGTGATCCACAAGAGGAGTGGAGTAAACAAAGACAGAAAACCATAGAGTCTGCATTGGCAGTCCAAAGAGAGAGCAACGGTTTAGGTTTGAATCAGGAGTTGACACCGCTGCCCCTCGAAAGTTCCTCCACAAGGAATCAGAACTCCGACCAAAGCTTTTGCCATTTGTGCGGCAAGCCGTTTCGGTACATCGGCTCTCTCATGAAACATATAAAAATGCACGATGACCACACGGTGAACTGTGGTATATGTAATCGGTCATGCCACAACATAAATGACCTGTTAAGTCATCTGAGGTGTGCTCACAGCGGTTCCTACTTTTGTCACATTTGTGGCAAAACGTTCTCAAAACAGTGTTTTCTGATTATACACTCCAAGCAACATAAGGGGTCGAAGCAGCTTGCGTGTGAAGACTGGCAACAAAGTTCTCGCACGGGTGCATTTTGAAATTTCAACTGACAATGAACAAGACCGGTTGGCTCTGAACTTAGTCAGAAGTTCGTTATTGACCATTTGAGGTTGTCTTTTAAGTGATCTCCCTCAAAATATACAGTATATTTTATGCAAAATGTTAATATATTTTGTATCCATTTCCAGTATAGGCGCATCGTAAGTATTATTTTTAAAATTTATTGTTCTAAGCACTTGTTTTGTTTATTGTTCTCTGTGATGACAATGTGTTATGTTGTTTGTCACATTAATAATATATATGTTGTAAATCCATCTTTGTTTTTCTTTTGTACCAAAGAAGGAAGGAAATTCCTCCTTAAAGACAATAAACTTCGAAGAATACTCAAAGCCGGGTTGACTAGATTATTGTACACAATGAGCAGAGACAACATGATTAGGAGAAATTCAGCCGTTATTCTTTGAAGACTTCTACCAGTATTAAAATGATCAAAGCGATAAAAACGAAATACATTGTATTGTCACTTGATCACAGTAGGAGCAGGGGGGGTGGGGGATTGAGTGCAGGCGAATTCTGTTTTGACGCGAGAGAGAGCGTCACACAGGCCGAACCCTTTCCTAATCTGGATTATAGTTTGTGTCTGGAGCAACCAGCAGGTCTCTATCAATTCCTTCTGCGTTCAGACGACGTAGTCTACGTAGCGTCGAACGGCCGGTAGAGATTCGGTATTTTTTATAACGACTTCCTTTACTTTGACGCGCAGACGTGCCTTACCCTAGATAGTGTGTTAAAGAGCTGTTAACAAAAAAGATGGTCGATAACTCTGTAAAGTTAGATCAATATTTTGACCTATACCTACAGCAGTCGTAGGATTTATTTTGCGCGTAGGCTACCCCAGCTGTCTCCCTCTAGCCTCCAGGAATCGAGCACGCTGCGTTCTGCAGTGCACTGCACCGCATCCACCTATCCAAACACTGGGATGCTGAGAGGATTTCATTCCCAGCGAGGTCCGTTACTTTTGTCCCACATGGAATTTTGGTAAATGATCTCCTTTTAAACTATATTTTTCCCATATGAAATACTGGCATACTTAATGACGTACGCGCTATGCCTTAGCTGCAATGTTCTGCTTCTTTTAGAGAAAAAAAGAGCCGATAGTAATTTGCACATTTTTGATGATATTGCATAATGCAATGCATGCAATGGATGAAAACATGCAAACGACGTAGGTTACCCTCTGCGTTGTACTTAGGACAAGAAAGGTGAATAGTATATGTCCAATCGAAGTGTAGCCTATGATACGGTACTCCGATTTATTCATAGATTTAGGATTAAATTATGCCAAGTGGCTTTGATATTAATTATTATGCCAATTGAGTCCATGATCTAAGGTCCATCTCTCAGCACCTCCACCTGCAAGATTATTTTCAATATTCTACTTTTAATTCTTATTTATGTATACTGGGCTACAGAAAAAGCCTGTAGGAGTTAGGGACCCCTCTAATTGTACAATACAGTTTCTAAATTCGGTGAAGCAAGAGTTGCTTCAATGGTCAGATCTCCTTGATATAGCCTGTTGATGAAGATTGGTACTGATTTAATGAAGGTATCCATCGTCTCAACCTCTGCTACCATACATATGATCTATCCATTTCCATAGCCTACTTGCTTTGCTTAGTATATATGTATATATGTATCTATCATGTAAGCAATTTGACCAAGGAGACCTTTCAAAGCACAATTAACTCCCAAAAAGAAGAATTGAATGTCAAGGATAAACCATAAATTGTTATTTTTCATTATATTCAAACATCAGCTCTGATCCGTTTTTTGGATCTGACGGCCTCAGTGAAACCAAAATTTGGTTCCTTATATGTCCTTGTTTAGTGGTTGTTTTTTGGTGTTTGTTGTTGTATGAATTCACCTGTTGATCGGCAGTAGCAGCAGTCTGAAACATTACACACCCAGTTCTGTAATCAGTTGCACCGTTGTTCAGAAATATTCAGAGGCTTTTCCTCCTGTCCTCTCCTGGAGAAGTAGCAGCTTGGATCTGACAAAGCTGAACCCTCACTTTAGATAATTAAAAACAATCAGGGAATGGGAATGCACTCTGAGTTTGAGTCTGTTTTAACATATTGGTCTGTAATCATCACAACACACACATCATGACTGAATAAATACATACATGTACATACATGACTGTATGTTCTTGTACGTGACACCGCTTGTTTGTGTGTGCCATGCTGTGACGTAAACCATGACAGCAGGACTGTGTTTCTGTGATAGATCTAAACCAATTAATTGACTTGTCTTGTCTCATCCTATTGATTTATGTACTTGCAGTCACAATTTCCTCGTCTTAATCCCCTTTATTGTGGAGGATTAAGGGTAAGCCAGTCTCATTCTGGACCATACCAGAGTCTAACACTAACCCTCAAGTGGACTAAGCAACATTGCTAGCCTCAGTAAAATTTACTTTTTACAAAGAAAAACAGGCCAGGTAAAGCTTTTTGTGGTGACTCCTCAAGTCCTGAAGACCTGATTTCCCTACGGGAGTTTCAGGTTTCATGATGCCAAAGGCTCATTGGACAGTGTTTGGGACATTTGTGGTTGCTTGTCCATGTATTTGTTTGTGTTTTTTGAAATTGTACACAACCGCTCGTCCTTGTGTCTGTGTGTGTCTGTGTGTATGTATGTGTGTGTGTGTGTGTGTGTGTGTGTGTGTGTGTGTGTGTGTGTGTGTGTGTGTGTGTGTGTGTGTGTGTGTGTGTGTGCTTTTCATTATATTCTCTACAAGGCAAGGCCTATCCCAATCCGATTAAAGATGATATTTCTTCATCTCAAAAATTCTTGTTACAAACTATAATCATGAATCGACTGATTTTCTTATCGGCTTTATTGAGAATCACTAAACTAAATGTTTAGACATTATTTTGTGCACACTTCTGTGCACAAAACAATATGTATGTTTCCTGGCCTAAGACATCCTTTTCTATGATCCCTAAAGTTCAAGTGCTTTATTATCACATTCAACAGAATGCTCAGTGTTATACATTCTAGTAAAATCTTGTATGTTATTGCTAGAATCCGATTGGACATTACAGGTATGATCTTACCGCGATTCAATAGTGCACAGAGGATTCTTCACCTGTGTGACCTCGCAAAAACAAAATAACCCATCTAGCGGTCCCTGTGTTTACAGTCCTGGTCAGGTTGTCCCTCTTCACAGATATTCTGGTCAGGATCATGTCAGCTAATGAAAGATTACGGGCCGTAGGCCTATCATTGACCTTGACTGTGGGATTACTGCAACTGTGGTGCTCTGCGCTCTCCTACTTCTCAGATGGTTCTAGAGATAGGAGAGAGATTGTCGAAGTAGGTTCTGCTCCTCTTGCGTCTTGGTTGGTGCCTGGACAAGCAGATACATGAACGCACATATTTTCTTTGCTCCTTGTTATCGTCTTTCAAAGGGTGAACCCTGGCCTTTGGAGGAATTGACAACAATGAAAGAAAGACTGATTAAGAAAGTGATAAAATACACAAAAAGATAGGGAAAATGACAGGGCTGTGGGACAATCCACGCTAACAAATAGGTGGAGATAACAGAAAAAAGGCAAGAAAATATAAAAGCAAAGGAGGGAAACATTGGAGAGAGCGTGAGGGAGAAAATGTGGGAGTAATGATAATGAGAAAAAAGGCGTAAAGATTTGGCTGAAGACTAATTTGCAATGTTAGTTGAATGAGAGAGAATGAGTGAGTGAGAGAGGAGAAAGCTGTGACTAACAAAGGAGACATTAAAACTCAGAGACACATGGTCATCCCTCTATCGATATTGTCATATTTTTTCCTTTTTCTTTAGCATTGTCCATTTTGTTTAGCATTTCATATTTTTGTCTATAGTTTTGGTGCATTTAGCCCCAGTTCCATTTATCAATCATCAATATATATATATATATAGCATACATTTATACATTAGGCATCTCATTACTCATTCTAATGTTGTATACCATGGCATTTCTTTTCAACTAACAGCAGACAATGTCAATTTTTCCCTTTACCCAAGTGTTCGTTCTCAATGAACTGAAGTTGCGGAGCGAGAACGTTCCAGAATACACTTGAATTTACTTGAAGCAGCCCTTGGATGTTAGCGCCATGAGCCCCGACGTGTCTCACTCCACAGGAGACCACTGCCTTGGTCTCTTGTCCCGAGCCTCACCATAGCAACCATATGACAGACAGCATGGAGGAGAGCAAGCTCATCTTCAGCCTGGACTGCCATGAGGAGGGCCCCGTTGTGGCCTTCTCCAGGGACAAGCCCGGAGCCTCCGGCGGGACCCTTAGCCGGAGCGACCTCAGCCTGGGGATGGATCTGGGCTCAGATTCCTCAGGCCAAAGACAGTGGACCCAGGGCTTCCATATACCACACTCGCCCTCCTCCCCGGGCTCCCTGGCTGACCTCTCCACCTCCTCCGAAGAACTACCCATGGCCAGCCACCTGGTGAAGTCCTCCTCTACCGAGCTAGAGACCAGAGTGAGCCGTTCAGTGAGGGCCAAGCCGTTACTCAGCCTGGTTAAGTCCCTGTCCACTGAGATCTCCTATCGCGGCGAACCCGAGGTCAACCTCTCCAAGTCGGACTCCAAGCTCCATATGCACCCCTGGAAGCAGCTCACCCAGCACCGGATCCCGGAGGCCCAGCCCAGAGCAGGCGTTGCGGGCGAGGGGGACATCTGGGGGGCCGGGTCCTCTTCTGCAGGCAGCACGTCACCCACAGAGTCCCGGGGGAGCTCCCTAATCGCTGAGCTGGAGGACACGCGGAGGAAGTTCTCCGAGGCCATGCAGGACCCCATGAGCATGTTTAGTAAGATGATGGGAGATGAGTGTTCTTCCTCTGGCAGCCCCAAGCAGGGCAGGGCATCAGGGTCCGGGGACCCTCCCGCCTCCCACGGGGCCGGGGGTGGCAGCCCCATCAACAGCGAGGACGCTGCCGCAGATGCCCAGCTCAGGTTTCGGAGACGAACAGCCGACGAGCGGAGGGAAGTCTGCGCCTCACCGCAGAGGAGGCCTCCAAAGGGCCCGCGGAAACGCTCCCATTCGCCGGAGCCCCATGACGACAACAGAGATAGTCATTATGAAGTCTGCAAGCACAGAGACATGCCTCAAGTGGTGGAGCTCCAGGAGAGATCCAGGGGGGCGCGTCGCGGGGAGTCAACCCGGCCTCGATGCACGGTGCCTGGGGCATCCACGCCTCGGTGCTGGCTCTTCGTCGTGGGCCTCTTGACCTTTGGGGTCTTTGTGCTGCCCCTGCCTTCCTATATAACGGGGCTTTCTGTCGGCGTAGCCTGTGGCTTTTTGTTGGGTCTAGTGGTGGTTTATCTGTTCACCCCACGACGACCAGCCGAAAGGAGGAACCATTTGCACCCTTCACAAGAGCCCGGATCAGCAGAACTCGGGGAGACCCAGCTCCTAGAGGTAGGTGATGTAAAGAGTTCACATCTATCTATCTGTCTGTCTGTCTGTCTGTCTATCTATCTATCTATCTATCTATCTATCTATCTATCTATCTATCTATCTATCTATCTATCTATCTATCTATCTATCTATCTATCTATCTATCTATCTATCTATCTATCTATCTATCTATCTATCTATCTATCTATCTATCTATCTCTCTATCTGTCAATCTCTCTTGCTGTCTATCTGTCTTTCTTTCTGTCTGTCTGGCTTAATCCGTCACAAATGATCCCCCACACACACACACGCACACACATACACACTCCGACACAACAACACCTAACTTGCGTGGGGACAAATACTGTATAATTGATTAGTGCTGAGATACTTGCTGTGTAAACTACCTGCACATATTATAAGCCAACAAAAACCTATAATAATGGGCTTTATAAAATCGCCTCTCTCCTGTGGCACTCAGGGCTAGGGTTTAGTGGGACAGAGAGTGTAACAGCAGGAGGTGAATTGTTTGAAAGACAAGTCCCCAGTGTTAAAGGAAATCTTACAGACTGTAGTCTGCGGTGTCTCATGTTTCCTCTCCCACTCCGCTGCACTGTCACCATGAGTGTTTTGTTCATATTTATATTTTTCAGTTTGAATTGAATTGCATTTTTCTTCAGTTTTACTTATTTTGGGATGTAAGGATGACGTAGTTTAATTGTCAAGTGTTGCCAATATCACCAAACCTATCTTCATTCAGAATATATTTGAGATTTGATAAAGATATGTTTTGGTTTGTTTTGGTGTGCATCTGTCATGTAGCTCCTAAATATGTGTGCATTGTGTGTCGTGTCTTTAGACTGTATTTAAGTGTTTCTTAAAAGCCTAAAACATTATTATTAGTAGTATTTTTATTTTCTGGATTGTATTTGTTCAGCTAACCGTGCCGCTGTGCCTTTGTGTTCATGAACACATTGCCTGTGATTCCCAGGGCTGGATGAATGAAATCCAGGGCTATGACCCTGAGACCTTCCAGCCGTCCCTCACCAGCTCTGTTTATGCCACGCTGGAGGGCAGCCGGCTACGGCTGGCCTACCCCCGTGCCAGCATCCCCCGCAGGGCTGCCTTTGACGAGACCCCCCCTGAGGTGGTGTTTGTACGCTCGCGCACCTATCAACTAGCGGACTGCAAGGTCAGCGTGCCAGAGTGTGTGGCTGCACATGCATAGGTTTTCACGCGCACATATACATACAGACACACACACATACATTGACACACACACACATGCAAACACACAAACAGATGTGGACACACACACACACACGTGTAGGCATGCACACATATGCATGCACACGCACACACACACACACACACACACACACACACACACACACACACACACACACACACATTCACACATACACACACATGCAAACACATAAAGCAATGATTCCCAGAAGAAGATATGGGTTATGTGGGCAATTGACAAAACAAAGAACCAGGAAGTTGATCGGCCGCCTGATCTCCGCTCTGCACTCACTTTGTCACATAACACAGAGGTAAAACAAAAGACCAAGGAGATTTTACCTGTGTTGGCTGATATTTGCTTCTTATTTGCATGGCTGAGGTTGCCTGGAATGGAAGCATTTCATGGCCATCCATTAATGACTTCTACTGGTGGTTCTCTTATGCAACAAATACTTCATAACCTTGAACATCTCAGTGTTTTCTGGGGCGAAAAAAGAGTGTGAAAGAGTCAAGCAGAGTTTCCTTCATCAACACAGTAAGAGCGTTCAGCATCTCATCTCTTCCTCTCTATCTAACCCAGGTGTCTCTGCTGCCCTCGGTGCTGGCCCGGAAGCGAGTGTGGAACAGGAAGTACCCCATATGTCTGGTCCTGGCCGAGGGTGTACAAGTGGAGGAGGAGGAGATCCTCCTCCCAGGATCAGAGGATGAGGAGCGGGCGACAGAGAAGCCGGACCTCGCTGAGCCTCACTCCCACGACACCCTCTACCTGTTTGGGCGGACTGGCCGGGAGAAGGAGGAGTGGTTCCAGCACTTCCTCTCCGCCTCCAGGGCGTCCCGGCTCGACCGCAGTCCCAGCAGGGAGCAGTCTAAGGCGGGTACGTTGATGCGATTCTGCCGACGAGATGGAGGTGGGTTTACGATGGTGGAAAGATGAGTGTGCACAAACTCAGGCCAGCAAAGAAGCCAACTTTAGAAGCCGGGTTACACAGAAAACTGTACTAGTGTGCAATCTAAATGTCAGTTACAGCGACAAGATTGATGGATTCGACCAATTACCCAAATGAAATAAGAATGAATGAACTGGGTTTTGTGAGTTTAACCTCCACTACACCATAGACGTAGCCTGGTCCTACCAGACTCTTGTACTTCATTTCATTTGCACAGAGAGTCTCTCCATTGACAAACGTTAACTCACTTGAAGGCGGGTGTCTGTTGGAGTTTCAAGCTATTGCAACTGCCCAATGCAACTCTGGATCTGCCTTAACCAATCGCTTACATTTGACTACAACTGCAACTAGCGCACAACCTCAACGTCGCTGTTCTCAGCCGCTCCCTCTGTTTTCTGATTGGACCGGCAAAATTTTGCCGGAGAAAACCCGCGAATATACCCCAAACCCAGACGCAGTACTGAAGGGAAATGAAAATTGAGTGGAAGTACGTAGGTGGGCGGAGCCAGGCTACCATAGACGTGGAGTAAATATAATATTATGATAATATGATAATATTAATCATTAATCATTTTCTGTTACTTTTTTTCCCTTTCATGGTTGTCGTTTCTCCATCAACCAGAAAACGTTGTAGGTGGGGATACTCTTGAAGAAGGAACAGATGAGTTGCCAGGGGCTCCAAAAGCAAAGGTCCCTTTGGATTACACCATGTACATGAGTCATCTCATTGGCCTGGACAGCGTAAGTCCCGCCCCTAGCCCCTGCCCTAGCGACCATGGAAGCCCAACAACAAGCAAGATGGTAAGTAAACCATTTGTTATAGTTTATTAAAAAATATGTCGCAGAGTACATATTGAAGTAAATAACTGATGCCCAACCGGAACTCCTGGCTATGAAGGGTATCAAAGTACATCTTAAACGTTGTCTCAGAAGCACTGAGCCTTTAAGCAATTCTGATGTCCTACTTTATTACGCAGTCATTGATCTGACCCGATCAATGAACCGATCGATGACAGCTTAGTTGCATCGCACTGATTGTTTTCCTGGCCTAGGATGCTGGCACAACTCACTCTGCTGACTGAAATCACTCCTTATGTTTCGATATGTGATTACATTCTGGCATGGACATCGCTTCTTACCCCTTTTGAGAACGTAACTGTGATAAAGGGGTATATAAATCATGTTGATTTGAATTATGACCTGCATTTCCTTTGTTTTGTATGATCCTGTCAAGCTCAACTGCATGGCAGAGCATGGCAATAAATGCCAGGGTTTAGGTTCCAGTATAACAATAGCTAGACTTTAGCTAGACAGGGGGTTTGTCTCCCAGTCTAGCACTTGGGCCATCAATACTAAATATGTATTCCATCATTGTATTGGGAGACACATGGATAAAAGTGTTTATTTGATGATTGATCATTAAATGATTACTAATATATATATGTGTAATCAATGAATGGAAACCAAAGACAAGGATATTTGCTGGCTCCAGTCTGGCCTCATCCTGTCCTTTGCTGTCCTTTCCTTCTGCCCATCCAGTTACCTGCTGAGGAGTGCTTCTGCCAGGGGGCAGCCAAAGTCGAGGCTGGGGCTGAGTCTAGTCCAGGGGGCTCCTTTGCCGAGGTTCATCCCGCCTGGGTCAACTCCCTGGTGGGCCGGATCTTCTGGGACTTTCTGCGTGAGAAGTACTGGTCTGACAAAGTGGCCCACAAGATCCAGAAGAAGCTTTCCAAGATCAGGGTGACTAAGTGGAATGAATAGATGAAGTGATGGATGGATGGAGAGAGGAAGGGAGGGAGGAAGAGAGAGAGTGAGAGGGGGGGGGGAGGGATGGATGGAGGGATGGAGGGAAAGAGGGAGGGATGGAAGGAGGAAGGGAGGGAGGAAGAGAGAGAGTGAGAGGGGGGGAGGGATGGATGGAGGGATGGTAGGAGGGAGGGAGGGAAAGAGGGAGGGATGGAAGGAGGAAGGGAAGGAGGGAGGGAGAGAGGGAGGGAGAGATGGAAAGATGAATTTATAGAAATGTGAATCAATGGATTGGTGTATTGGTAATTTGTGGATGGATGGATTGATTGACAAGTGGATAGAGAGGTAGGTGGATGAATGGATGGCGGCTAGTTGGGCGGTATGTATGACAAGACAGAAGAGTATCCTCTCTGAAATATAAATGTGCTATTATAGGCTAAAGGGATATATTTCACAGCACATTACAAACACTATGCATGTGGCATATGGATCAACATTACACTATATGGTGTGGTCATCTGTGTTCGGAGCAGCGAATCCATTAAGGGAGGTCAGGGGATCTGACAGCAGGAAGGTCCCACGTGTGTGCGTGCAATCGAGTCTATTTGTGCACATTTTGTGTCTCTGAGTGATAGAAGCAGGGTGCTGATTGAGCAGTCAGCCAGGCTCCGTCGGGTGGAGGTGCAGGGGCTGGTGGTGGAGGGGCTGGGGTTTTCTGCACCAAAGCATCACATTACTCTCTCTCTCTCTCTCTCTCTCTCTCTCTTTAAACACTTGGATGCACACACACACACACACACACACACACACACACACACACACACACATGCATAATGAATAAAGAGTGTTTCCTCCCTCACCTGTGTTGTGTGTGTAGTTGCCGTACTTCATGAACGAGCTGACTCTGGCTGATCTCGACATGGGCACGTGTCTCCCTGAGGTCCTCAGCACCTCCAAGCCTTCCCTGGACCAAAGAGGTTTGTGTGTGTGTGTGTGTGTGTGTGTGTGTGTGTGTGTGTGTGTGTGTGTGTGTGTGTGTGTGTGTGTGTGTGTGTGTGTGTGTGTGTGTGTGTGTGTGTGTGTGTGTGTGTGTGTGTGTGTGTGTGTGTGTGTGTGTGTGTGTCCGTGATTTCACATGTGGCCTAATTGCTTAAGGATTAGCTTATGATTCTATATTTAGCAGAAGTGTTTTGTCTGTAAGTGTATAGACACATGAATGAACATGCAAATGCACAAACACACACACTCACACACACAAATGTACATGTGCACACAATACACAGGTACAAAACAGGCACATACATTATCTTCACTTCCTGTGGTCAGACCAGGCCATCATCATCTGTGTTTTGTTGACCGACCTGTCATGTTAAGCCCTGTCCATTGTTTCCCTCTCATGGGGATTAGACATCCTCTTAGCCTTGATTTAGCGAAGCCAAAAGTAACTCTACTGAGCTCATTACTCACCACTAATGGCCTAGTAGCTGGCTAGCCACCCCATGGCATCACACACTATAATTTTTGTTTCATGCAGGCTAGCATTTCGACATGCAGGCTAACATATGAACATACAGTCTAACATTCCAGCATGAAGGCAAACAATTCAACGTGCCAACTTATACTTTTCCTTTCACTTTTACATTTTACGTTTTAAACAGGTAAACTCTTAACCAGAGCAGCTTACGAAGGCTAACTTGCCTTGATATGCTAACAATACATGTGAGATTCTTGTAGCTTCAAAGCCATTGATTCTCTCTCTCTCTTCGTCCTCTCTCCTCCGACCCATCTATGATCGCCATTGAGCCAGGTCTGTGGCTGGAGCTGGACGTGGCATACATGGGTGGCCTTCAGATGACCCTTGAGACCAAGATGAACCTTTGTAAGCTGGGCAAGGAGGGCTGGGCCGAGGCCGACCGTATCCCAGAGACCTGCCAGGATGGGTAATGCCCAATTATGTACATACAACTGAGTAGGAGGGGTGTTTTGAGTTGAGTAAGGGAGGAGAATGGGCGGTAGGGGGTAAGGGATGCGGCTATGCAGAGTCACCTGTAAAGAGTCACTAGTGAGGCTTGATTCTCTCAGAGTCGCTGGGGATTCTCTGTGGTCCTGACGTGGGCAGGGAGCTTGTTCCACCACTGCGGTGCCATAACAGAGAAGACTTGTGACTTTGTTGTTCAAGCTATGTTTCCTCTTAGTGGTACCAGGCGCCCAGCTGAGGTAGTTGAGCGGAGAGGTCAAGCTGGGATTCAGATAGGCATACAGGTTTTTGGGGAAGGTATTGGTTAGGCAACTTGCCCAGGACATAGGGGATCACAACCAATACCTATCTGCTGGGAGTCAATTACACTATAGTAAAAGTAATTTTACAAATTTTACTTTCTTACCCCAGAATACATTTTTGCAATGTCAAACATGAGTCGTGTGTGTGTCGGTTTCTGTGGGTGTGATTGCTGGCATGCATTCATTTTTGCATGTGTGCTTTTGTGTGTGTGTATTGCAGCTCTAAGCCCAGGCTGTGTGTCCTGGCTGATAGTGATGAAGAATCATCCAGCGCTGGGTCCTCTGACGAAGAGGACCTGCCACCGGCTGAACCCCAAGGCTCGGCAGGAGACAAAGGAGCTGCTTCAGTGGTGGCTGATGGGTAAAAATGCTATGCTGAAATGTCACATTGAAAGTGTGTGGAGGATAAATTTCAGTGAATCAGTCATAAAATTATCCAAAAGTGCATTATTTATAATTAATTATATAAATAATAATTTATATTCATAACTAGGTGAGGGCTGCATGCAGCACTCACCTAGTCATGAATATAAAT
>NC_136944.1:10496682-10589182 GCF_949987615.1 Pollachius pollachius
ATCTGGAGGTTTTTTTTTAGGTAGCCTTTACCAGTGGGGTGATGGATTTCTGGCTGGCATCATAGTTTGTGGAGGCGTTGTTATGGACCACCTTCCCATCCTTGACATGGAGCCCCTGACCCACACGGTAGATCTGCACACAAAGAGAAGAATGAGGACCTCTGGAGCTTTGCAGTGTGTCTACATTTAAATACAACCTAAATGATTAAACATGAAATTATAAAACGGTGGGCAGAAGAAAATATTGACAGGAAGTCCAAATATCCACTACACATCCCCAATAAAACCTGATTTGAGTCTATTTGAGTTGCATAAATAAAATCACCTTTTTGTTTAACTCTGTGCGGTGGTGGTAGCCCTTCTGGCCAGCGCGGGCAATGGTGTAGCTGACGCGGGCCGGATGCCAGGCCCCGATGCAGGCCACCTTCCTCAGGCCCTTGTGGGTCTTCCTGGGCAGCTTCTTGACATGCCATCGGCTTGTCACACCTGGGAGAAGGCCAGAGAACCAGACAGTGGGACAGGGTTGTGTGTGGGAGTATGTTTCTATTTAGAAAAGATAATAATATGCAAGGTTATCTGCTCACTAACTTCAGCACAGGAATACTGAACCCTGCACTTTATATGCACTTTCTCTCAGTCTTGGTTTACAAAAAAACTGGCCAGCCGTACCCTTGAACCCGTGGCCTTTGGTGACTCCGATAACGTCGATCATCTCATCCTGGCAGAAGACAGCAGAGACAGGCACCGCCTGCTCAAAGTGTTCCCTGGCCCAGTCCACCTTGGCCGCAATGCTACCTCCGTTTAGCTGCACCTCCATCATGTGGGCTTTCTTCTGCCTGAAGGGCAGCAGACGCATCTGAAAGGAGGAGGGAAGAGGAGAGAGAGAGAGAGAGAGAGAGAGAGAGAGAGAGAGAGAGAGAGAGAGAGAGAGAGAGAGAGCGAGAGAGAGAGAGAGAGAGAGAGAGAGAGAGAGAGATACGGGGTGGATGGGGGTATAAGGATTGAGAGAGAGGAACATATGGATGGATGAATGCAGGAACAAAGAGAAGGGGGGAAAATGGAGGTATGGAGAGGTAGAGAGAGAAAGGGAGAAGGGGAGGGGTGGAGGTACGGAGAGATGGATTGGAGGCATGATGAGATGTAGAGAGAGAGAATGGAGTCAGAGGGACACGTTTTGAAGAGGAGGAGACAGAGAGCTAGAGAGACACTAAACATGAGCAATAGCCTATGTCCGTTATCGAAAAAATTGTTGGGAATTTAGCAGGAATTTAATTGTATGGAGGGGAATGCCCAACCAAGTTAGGGATGGACTATTTACCAGGTTGACTTCACAACCTCGTCATAGGATAATAACCTATAATAACTAACACTAACACCTTACCCGGATCATTCCCCCTAACCTATTTTCAAGGAGATCTAAAGATATGTTCCTTTGCAAATGTATTTAATTATCTACATAACACGCATGCCCAACAACCTTAATAAAGAAAACCACAAAGGAGAAAGAAAATTGAAATGCTGAAATAAGTAGAATTATTGTACAATGTAATAAAAGCCATTTTAATTCTTGCCCAACCTATCTCTAAAAATGTCTGTCATGTGGGTTGGACATGACAGCAGTTTGAGTGAGCCTTCCACCCCCTTCCTGAGGGTTATATTTAAACTGTCATCTGAAACGCAACACTGGTCTGGCTCCTGCCTAGCTACAAGACAGCAGTGTGTGTCAGAGTCATTTTAGTTTCAAAAGTGGCAGCCAACAGATTAGCCATGGCATGACTGGCTGACATTATGGTCATGTGATCATGTCGAATAACGTAAGATCTTCTAACAAGAGGTATTTGGTTGGGTACACTTGGCTGTCAATCAATTCCTGGCTGTGCCAATAGGTCTTAGCTGATAGAGAAGTAGAGAGGGCAGGTTTTAAAACTGGAGTGGGGGATGCGTACACTTCCTATCATAGATTAGAGATATGGTAAGTGGACTGTTGGACATAGTTGTTTGTAAATGTGAACACTGTCAAGGGTACCTGAGAATGGACGATCACCCTGATGACTGAACAGTATCTCTTCAATGATGCAAAATCCTTTTCAAGTTGCTTCTTTCCACTTTCATCTTGCCATTTCTTGCTGTACTTGGTAAAGGCCTTCTTTTTGCTCTTGTACCTACATCAGATAGGTTAGGATTAGACAGATCCTGTCATGCATCGTGTCTATATAGCCTCAATAGGCCTTATTCACATAGCGGCCATCTTTGCGCCATCTCGGCTCTAAACGACAGTGTCTAGAAACAAAATTGAGCCAAGATGGCCAGCTACTGTTTAGGGACAAGATGGATGCTAGGAGAATAAGGCCCTGTGGTGTTATTAAATCCAATGCAGCCCATCAGAATATACATTGATCAAAGTCCCCTAACCAGTTTTTGTAGAAGCGGCGCTTGCACTCATCACTGATATGCTCGGCAAAGATGGTCTTGAAGCTGCGCAGTCCGCGGATGGTGTCAATGTAGCCCACGATGCCCACCACCATGACAGGGGGGGTCTCCAGGATGGTGACTGCCTCTACCTCCTCACGCTTGGACTGCTCTGTTGTTGGAGGGAAGAGCACCAGGGGCCAGTAGTTCAGCAAAATGCTCTCAATAAGGCCTGTTTGTAATGTATACAGTAAAGCTCCATTTGGTAAATCACTGTCTCTCGGATTGGATTATAGATCCAACAGGACAGCACTATACTGCACTTCTCATCAAGACATACGCAAAAATATCTATTTAGTTCAAAATGTCTATGAAAGGAATACATGTTATTTTTTTACCTCACTACATAAAGGATATAGAGTGGTGTTTTATGAAAGTGTGGCTCACTACTCATAAATGGGTGGCAGCGGGGTACCAAGTGGATCATATCTAGTATGTATGAAGACAGCAAAGGTTGAGTCCTCACGACCAAATGTACCCCTCTGAGTGGGTCACAGCGTCAAAAGGTTTGGGAAGCCCTGACATCAAGGAGGATTGACTTGATAAAGAGATATGATTTCTCTGACTGACACAGATAATCATTTCTCTGACTTACAGAGATTACGATTTCTCTGAGTTCGACATTGAGGAGTGAGTGGGACGGTGGCATGGCGCAGGACTACCCCAGCCTGCGGTACCTACTGAGGGCCGTGCGGTGGACCTCTCGGAGGGTGTGGGTCATGCCGGCCTTATAGGCGAGGAAGGCGGTGAGGTGGACAGGCTTGCTTGAGTCGTCCTTGGGCCAGGTGCGCACCTTTCCTCGTTGCTTCTTGCTCCGCTTGTGGGGCAAGAAGCCCATGTGCCCGTGGCGGGGGGCGTGGAATTTACGGTGAGACTGGAGAGGAAGAGCGACACCCCATATGCAAGTGTGTGAGTGAGATGATGACTAGTCTCCATGGATACGGTCGACAATTACAATTGCACCCTAAAGAAAATGCAAGATTCCTCAAACACTTGATGGAGAGATGTGTACGTGTAAAAACAAGATTGTGGTATTGACTTTGAGATAACACTTTAATCGGAAGATCTTTAAAACCTTAATTAAACTATGAATCTTCAACAAGTCCTACATGGCGATAGTTTAAGCATATGGTATAACGGAAGTTTTTTTAAGAGCAGTGTCACAACAGGTGTAAATGTTCAAATATAGACTTTTTCAAAGTATTATACATTTTTGCCCAATCAAACTCCTGTTTCTATATTGTCCAGTGTTGTTCATGTCATAAAATGGAGGACAAGCCATACACGTGCTGGTTTGTTCCACGGCAACATGATACTCTGCCATGTGTCTTCAGCTCTCTCAGAGACGCGTTATGTAGCAGCACAGACATTAAGCTTTCTCAAGCAGCACAAACAATTACGTCCTCTAGTTTTATAATAGTTTTATAATATTTAACAATCTGATAAGAAACCTAAAAAAAAATTAAGCTGAAGGCATAATATTTTTTAAGTGATCTGTTCAGGCTACCAATGACAAATTGCATTTATTTTACATAAACTCTTAAAGCCAATCTTTTGAACATAAATCACAGCCCAACACATGCATAAAGGAGACATAGAAACACACAAACCAAGATTTTAAAAGCTTTAAGATAACAAATGAATGTAAATAAAAATACGAGAGCAGAGCACTGACCATGTCGGGTCGTCTGGACAGGAGTCCCAAAGGGAGAGAGAGAGCGAAAGAGAGAGACAGGATCAAGTGTTGAAGTAAGAAATAGACTAAAAATGTTACAGTGTGAGAGCTTTAATTTGATTGGCTGGCTGGGTCTGGTTGAGGGGCCATATTACCTTTCAAACAAGGTCAGCCTTGCCAAGTTTGGAGACCAGAGTCACTGGGGAGGGGGGACATGGGGAGAAGAGAGAGAGAGGAGGGTCTTACTGGTCATCTGGTTGGATGGAGCAGAGAATAGGAACTATCCCTCCAAGATATCATTCTGTGTTAACAAAATACTGACCCAAACATACAATTAAATACTCGATAACAGGGGTACCAATTCTTTATAAAAAGGTTTGATAAGAAAAAAGCATAGACATTCAACAACCAGATCTCCCCATTTCTAATTTCTCATGACTGTTTCACATCACATTACTTAATTTATTTCTAAATAGAAATACGTAGGCATTTAACAATATTGAATTTATAGGAATTGGCTTAATTATTAGTGTTCATAACATTTTTTTTTTCAATTCATGATTGCATACTGTCAATTACTCGACGTCAACAGGCAATCTTGTGAAACGTCAGCACCACCTGCTGGACTTACATTCATATATTTCAAAACCCGACCTTTTACCTTTAACCTGTATTTATAGAAAAGTCCAACGGATTTACGAAAGAGTTAATAAATATCACCGGGAAGACTGTATGAATACAATTTATAACAATTTCATAATATCATTGTGATAATACAAATAAAAAAAACATTTAACGTGTGTGTTGACCTCTAAGCCGCCATATTCAACTGTCTGCGCATGCGTCATGTATTGAGGACCGAAGGCTAGGTCGAATTTAAGGATTTGTCTTGTTTCCGATTTTAAATAAGGCACAATGCCTGATGATTTCGACAAAGATGTTTACCCAGTGCCTCCACGTCGGACGCCAGCTGATAATAAACAGACCAGCCTGCCAAGTCCAGCAGTGATCGCGTCCAAACTGTTCTATTATTCGGTGGATCTCCCTGTCACCAAATTTAGAGGTTGGTGGAGTCAAACATGTAATTATTATCTAATGTTGTTCGCTATCTTATTAGAGCTTCTGAGATTGTACCTTCTAACACAATAGACGATTACATCGGTCTGTTTGATTTTGGAAATGGCAATGACAAAGTATTCAAATGTGTAGCTGCGAAATGCTTCTTGCAGTGCTAAACTTGAGCTAACGATGTTAGCAGACTAGATGCTTTTTGGCACAATGCAAATGTGACCTCTATAAAATGTGTATACACCAAATTCTTTAAAATATGTTCTGATTATTTATGGTACTGTCCCTTCTCCAGAATGTATTGATAGCATCCAGTCTGGCAACAAGTCGGTCTATTACCACCAGAGGTTCCGCCGTGTCCCTGATCTGACTGAGTGCGAGGAGGGCGACTATGTCTGCTACTATGAAGCCGAGATGCAGTGGAGGAGAGACTAGTAAGTGGCTCCGTCTCATCCTTTGGTACCGCTAACTGCTGATTGGGCCATCCCATGAAATCACCACTTGACCTAGTTTAAATAATTATATACCTGTTCTCGATTTTAGCGCCTTGTGTTTGATGACCGATCTTTATCGGTTTGCTAACTCATGATATGACATTTACATTTAGGGCATTTAGCAGACGCTTTTATCCAAAGCGACTTACAATAAGTGCATTTGTTACAATAAGTACATTTGTCATAAGAAGTGAAACAATAGTGCAAGTATTACAATCGCTAGGCTAACCCATTCCCTGTGTTAAGCAATAATAGCAGCTACTGTAGATGCTACACATATGACACGTTGTAGGGATGTGCTCAATACCTGATTAAGAAAGTAAAGTTCTTCAACACGTCCATATTGATGCTCAAAGTCAAATTATCCAACCGATCTTTTTTAATATATATTTCTTGACATTATATTTTGATTTCATGTCTCCTTTTCACCACTCTGTTCCTCTTCCCTCTCTCTACTCTTCTATCGCTCTTTCCTTACAACAGTAAGGTGGACCAGGAGATTGTGCGTATCCTCCAGGAGCGCATGAGGGCTTGCACGCAGAGGGAGGGGGACAGCTACCACCAGAACTGTTCAAAGGAGCTGCAGAATTACAATGATGCCACGAAGGCCTTCCTATCGCGCTGTAAGTAAAGTCATGTTGAGGGAATATCTGCTACTTTGTCAATCTAGTGTTGTATGGGTTGTTACTCGTAAATGCTACCTTAGATCTGTTTCCTCCGGTCAGTCTTTTTAGGCTTATGATTTTGTGAGTTGCTAAATGTTTTCTAGTTTGTTATTTGAACATGGTTATCTTTGCCAGGGCTCCCTCAAAAATATAAAATACATAAATATCCTAGTAGGATGGTATATGTAAATGTGCATTTATTTGTAAAGCACATTTAAAAAACAACAACAGTTGACCAAAGTGCTAGGTATGACACACGTTCTGTCCCAAATCCTGTCCCATGGAGGTATGATTCAGAAGTTGGACTTTAGATCTGATTCCAGGCTGCTGGAATCAAATCTACGATGAGGACATGCACCCCACCAGTATCTGCCTTAATATGTTTTTTGGCTTGTTGCGATATTTTAAAACTTATTGTGTATCATCATTTTTGGACTATTTTGGGCCAATTATGACAAAAAACAGATGGTCTTCAGAATAGAATGGTTCAACCCGTGCATCCGGGTTGGCATGCTTGGTGGTACCTCAGGCCAGACCGTTGGTTAGTTTCAGCATGGATTGGGTTGTACTCAACAGCTAAGTTGGTATTGGAAATAACTAACAGAAAGTGGGCTCACAGGTTCCAGTATGGCTGTGAAAAGGCCCCATTGAGTAATAGTGTAGACAAATTAACCATGCATAAAGTATCAAGAAAAAATGATGGTCGTCAAGAAACACAAACAAAGAAATGTACATTGAGGAAAATATCTATTTGTATCAGTATATCACTGTATGTGCAAGGTGCTGTCTAGCACCTTGCACAGTTGTTCAGCATGGCATTAACACGCCAGCGTTCAATTACTACTGTGGCAAAAACTGCTAAGAATCTATCTACATTCTTCATTGTAAGACCCTTTTGATGAACGTGTCCACCAAATGTCATAACTATTATCCACAACACCTCTGAAAAGCGTATTCATGCACTTAATTTAGATGCATTTCATGAAGAGCAGGAATCAATCTGGTATCTTACCCATGGATGCCTACGGGTAAACCCAGCTCAAAACATTTGGCACCACAGGCAATAAACAATTTCCCCCTGTCCCCCCAAAGTCATTGTCATCACCACCCCTGAAATGTAAATGTCTTTTATTTCCTATGTGTGTCATTGCTAGAGCTACAGTGATGCATATCTTTAAATGTATATTAATGTAATTCTGCCATTTTGCAGATGGCGATCTGGGAGCGTACGCCAGTGGAAGGAAGTGTCTAATGAAGCAGAAGGAGAGGATGATGGATGCTCAGAAAGCTTAAAACAAATAACTGTATTCAGTCTTTACCCGTGTGATAATTGTAAAATAAACTTTATGGGATCTATTTATGTAGCCATGGTTTCCACTCTATTCATCTTTACATGAAATATCATTTTTGGAAACTTTGGAAGACTTTCCAACCTGCCCTAAATAGGCTTCATCATCGATAGTAGTGGTGAAACAGGTGTAATCATGGGTCTGTATACATGCTCTTGCCCATTATAACATCAGCAAGCTCAAATATTTATTTGGGGATAAGCTGATTGTTCCCATAGATCCCAAGGGTGTTGGACAACTAGTTCATAATACTTCAAACGCAAGGGCTTTTATCATTTGGCCATAGACTCCACCTGTTACCGCTTTCAGTGATACTGACTTCACTTTCATGTCTTTCAAGAATTCACAATACACTGTTCACCCATATTAACCCTATGATTAATACCTGTTGCCAGGTATGACTTAAGTCAATCTGGTGTTGAACCCATTCAGTTCTGTTGCAGTCACTAGCTCTTAACTGGACATTGGTTCTCCGGCAGGGGCGTAGCCAGGATATTACTTTGGTGGCCAGCTCGGGCCAGTCTTATATTTGGGGTGGCACTTTGGTGACGGGGGAACTATAGTGTGCAATATTTAGTCATGTCAAACTATAACACTTTGAATAAGAATAAGTCAGATCAAACTAGTCCATATAACTCATTTTAGACTGTTTCCGTTCAGGTTTTTTTTTCCTTCGTACTTGCGGGGGGAAGCGGGGGGCCAACCTTTGACCCATGTGGCTATGCCCCTGTTCCCCGGACACTAGTGATTAAAGTCAACATCCCGGTGAATGGCCATAGGCTATACGTCTGCCTAGCTCTATGCAACAAGTCCATTGGCACCTCTCGTAAAATAGTCTTGACTTAATTCTGTATGTTATGACCAATATGCAGTAGCTTGCTGTACTTTACAGGGAAAAGCCAAAGTTCAGTGCTGAAAATGGCAGTAGCCTATGCAGATCAAGTATAAATAAATGTTCCTTTGTGGAACTGAAGACTAGTGGCTTCCAGATAAGTCTGTGGAAACAGATTTCTTAAACTCAAGATTGCTGATTTAGCGGTAGTTTAATGCCAGATATAATCAAGCTCTAGTTATCTTTACACATTAAAACATGGGTTAGCGATTCAAATTCTCAAGTACTTCCAGTAGCAACCCGATTTAATTCAACACATTCAAATAATGCATCAGACTGAATGCTTGTGACTGGTCAAGTTTTATTCAACAAAGCCACTGTACAAAAGCAATTAGGAGGTGGCGGGTGGCACAGGTGCCTGGTTCCTCTGCACAGCAACCCTGGTGTGAGTCTTGGCCAGATGGTCAGTGAACTCCTGCAAACATACAACACGATTAGCATCTTCTGCACCACAAGCAGAGTTAACGAAACAGATCACAAACTATCTGGGTAGGGTACGGACCTGGTAGGGTGACTTGGTGAAGACGGTCTCCTTCCAGAGATCAGGGGTCAGGTAGCTGTACGTCTTTGAGATGGCGTCAAAGGTAGCCTTGGCTGAAAACAAATGCATAAAGTATTAGAGCAGCCGTCGGCAATGGGAGGTTTGGCCACACTTCAGTTTAACTTAACAGAATGTAGAGCACACAACAGGGGAACAGAAGACACCATTGAGAGGCCCTTCTGCCGTGCACTAATAATGCCCGTTACTCTCTCTCCGTTTTAAGACAGATCCGTCACAGCAAAGGCGAATCTGGGCAGAGCAAGGAGAATCAAATATCCCAGCGTACGTTCGACCTCTAACAAACACAACGGGACCCTTACCGAAGTTGCCAAGGGTGGCGGTGCAGCCTCTGGCAGAGGTGTAGCAATCGTCGATACCAGCCATCATGAGCAGCTTCTTGGGCACGGGGGCCGACACAATGCCAGTACCGCGGGGCGCCGGGATGAGACGCACCAGGACGGAGCCACAGCGACCTGTCACCTTGCAGGGCACAGTGTGGGGCTTGCCGATCTTGTTACCCCAGTAACCTCTCCTGACTGGAACGATGGACAGCTTGGCCAGGATGATGGCACCACGGATGGCGGTTGCCACCTCCTTGGAGCACTTGACACCCAGACCAACGTGGCCGTTGTAGTCGCCGATGGCAACGAAGGCCTTGAACCTTGTACGCTGACCAGCCCTGGTCTGCTTCTGGACAGGCATGATCTTCAGCACCTCGTCCTTCAGCGCAGACCCCAAGAAGAAGTCGATGATCTCGGACTCCTGAAACACAAAGTTACCAATTTAACTGAGTCAACTACAATACGATTTATCACTGACAAGGGTCACCTGATCAATAGGGTAGCATACGGTAATACATTTTTGCTGAACTATCCATTTGGCGATTTAAGTGCAAAAGAACATGTGCATAACCAGCAGCCAATCTTTCTGTTCCAAAAGATAGCATTATCTTAACCTATTTCTTAAGTTTAGAGCAATAAAATTACGATTTAGAGACATCAAATTACCTTGATAGGCAGGGAGTAGAGATAGATCTCCTCAAGGGACTTGATCTTCAAGTCCTTGACAAGGCGTCCAAGCTTGGTGACGGGCACCCACTGAAACAATACATCAAGTTAACGACGCGTTTTGGTCTTGTTTTTAATCAGTGGAAGCAAATTGACACGCAAAGTTTACATTATTTAACATGGGCAGCAAAGTAGGGCTTACCTCCTTGTCCTCGGACTTTCCGCCTCTAGCTCCACGGCCCCTGCCGCGGCCTCTGCCACGACCGCGGCCGCGTCCGCGGCCACGGTCGCCTCCACCAAAACCTCCGCGAAAACCTCCTCTACCACCGGCGTCGTCCGCCATTTGCTGATGAAGGATTAAACATTGGATTAAAAATGGGCATCCCAATTGTTTACAGGAAACAAGCGCTAGAAAGCAATCAGCATTGCCACCAGAGCAGTGTTCAATAGATAACTATTTTAATCATATCCCAGTAAGTAAATGTATCAATAGATCTAATATTAAACATTTCAGTTCACGTTTTATATTTAAATCACTATATTTGACACCAAGATGAAGGAGATTATTGTAGATATAAGCAGGCATTCGATGTGAGGTAGACTTACGTGATCTGTATAACAGGAAGAAGAAAAAACTGTAGTTCCGCTCTGTATTTATACGCGTTGTTCTCGCGATAGTTTAGGGAAGCGGTGCCGCTGTTGGTAACAAGACAACTGTGATGGATCCTATTCAAA
This sequence comes from Pollachius pollachius, assembly GCF_949987615.1. Lineage (NCBI taxonomy): Eukaryota > Metazoa > Chordata > Actinopteri > Gadiformes > Gadidae > Pollachius > Pollachius pollachius. The sequence continues at coordinate 10,507,578 of NC_136944.1, forward strand.
GTAATCTTCATATCGATATAAAAGAAAATCAAGAACTACAAAAAAAAGTACGGAAGCATAATGCATTCACTGGGTAAAATCTATTCTGCTCTTGTTTATCTGAATGAACGACCTAATTCTCTCAGAGAAAGGTTTTGTGTAAAATTAATTCTTCCCTATCTTTCTGAATTAATGACGCAAAATCGTTCAAGAAACTCACCTTTATGGAGGACGGTTGCTGCTGCTGATCAGCCTAACCCTCCAAAGAGGATCCAAGTACGGGGTCGTGACGGTATTAGTTAAAATGCCAAATTATGTAATCAAACTTTTTGCTTGACCTCATGTAATAGAAAAGATTGCTTTTCAGATGCAACATCTTTATTTTTCTATCATTCTTGCTTAGAGGTAAGCTCTTAACTATGTGAATAACAGCTTCTCTTGAGATTTTCTCATTATTTCAGAAAAAATAAGGGCATTTTGTTTCCAATAGAAACCTTTTTCCGAGATAATTACCTCGTAAATTCGTTAATGACTGTTTTTATATCGATAAATAGCAGACAAAGGACATTATAATGTATGATTCCTTTTTATAAAAAAAAACATATAGACATTGGAATTCATCATTATCATCATATCATTTTTCAAAAACACACTTTTAAAGCTGCACTGTGCAAAAATAAAATGGTCAATAATGAAACCAGTTCTATAGGTCCCCTGAGGTGGCAATGGAAAAATTGTAAATAGCATGACCATGTGTTAGTTGCAAGTGGACACCAAACAAATCAGCTATCAACATGTGTTGGGTAAAACAATTCATACAATATACCTACCAAATGCCACATTACAAGCTTGTACCAAATAAAAAACTCCTTCTCATTGACATAGACAAAAAGCAGGACCCATGATTTTCCCCTGTCAAGATATTAAACTCTGATTTTAAAATGTGAAGAAGCAAGATGTAAAATGCAATACATGATAGGAAGCATACCCATGTATTTGACCATCTTCGAATGGGCATGCAGTGTTCGTTTCAGATTAAACATGTAATGCAACAGAGGCATTAACAATGGGCTGTTCACGAAAGACCATCTAAAAATTCTGTAAACCACAGTATTTTTTAATACTTTTCTTTACGTCATCAAACATGTAGCTTATTCACTCACACACACACACACAAAACCCAAGAGAAAACCCTCCTCCTAATCATGAGCCACTGGCACTGGCGCCGCCGCTGGTCTCCCCCTGGTCCTCCTCCACCTCCTCCTCCTCCACCTCCTCCTCCACCTCCTCTTCCTGCAGGTCGTCCATGACCTCCAGGCTCTCGCAGATCAGGCCGATCTGCCTCTTCATGTGGGCCATGGTGCTCTGCATGCGCCGCATTTTCCGCTGCAGGGCAGCGGCGATGGCCCGGTGGTTCCTCTGCCTCAAAGCGTACTCCTGCCTCAGCTGCCGGTAGCAGTTGTGCTGGGCCTGCGTACGGTGGGAGAGCACTACGCCGCAGCCCATGTGGCAGGGCTGCCGCCAGTGTTCGCAGTGGCGCGCGTGCGTGTCCAGGTCGCGGCGGAGGAGCTGGGCACGGCAGCCCTGGTACGGGCAGGGGATGAGCTCGTAGGCGCAGCTCATGCTGTGGCAATACTGTTCCGCGAGGGGGAACGTTGCTGAGCAGCCGCGGATCTCATTCCTACACTGGATGGGGACCAAGCGCAGAACGTGTTGAGGGAAGCTTAACGTCTGTCTAGACATAGAGTACAATATACTTAATGCTAGGGAAGCATTGGGTATATGTTCTGTGAAAGCATGGCCGTTCATACGGCTAACATGAGATAGAGTTTGACATGGTCATTCCAGAACATTCAATTCTCTTCACAATGCAAAAAGGTATTTCAACAGAAATGTTAAAGAAAAAGTTAAAAACAAATTTCCTGTGACAAGACAGGCTCATAATCTCATGGTGCCTCAGTGTTGATACAATTCATTTTAAATTCTGAAAATCTACATTATCTGAAGAAAGTAACATAGTTGTTGTCCCTCCTTTGTGTACCTACCTTAATCTTCATGCGGCCAATCGACCTGCTGAGCTTGAACATGACAAAGATGACGCTCTGGTTGACAGCCTTTCTGCAACACGGACATGTCTCCTGCCTAGAGAGGAATCACTTTCAGTCAACACTGCTCTGCAACTTGTCCCTACTCCTGTTTAGTATTAAGCCGACAATCAAGGGCGACTTACGTCATTAATAAGCATTGTAGGGTTAAGGCCTCTTTCTCAGGGAGGCCTACAGCACGTAGGAATGTGAACAACTGCAAAGGACATTTGGGTTGGAACCCAGAAACCAACAGAGTCCAACAACCCGACCACTGCATTATCCCTGGCCCAGAAAATGTGTAATGTGAATGAAGTTATAATCCCCATAGGTCAATGAGGTCTGTACCTCTTCAGCCATTGCAAAATGCATCTCTTGCAGAAGATGTGATGGCACGTAGCTCTCACGGGGCACCGTAGGACCCCCTGGCAGATGGTGCAAATGAGGTCGTAGTCCGGCGTGTCCACGAACAGCTCCACATCGTAACCCCCGCTCTGCGGTGATGCCTCTGAATCCGCCTGGAGACATGGGGCGACCAATCACAATGACATACACACATTTATTCAGAGTTGCGAGAAAAGTTTCATTATGAATGTAATATGTTATAAGACATACAATTCTAAAAAACATGGATATAACATAGGTTATGGTTTCTACAATTTCTAATTATGTATTAGTGTGTTGTTATTCAAGTTTTGTTTTTATTCGCTAGTTTCCATCTTATGGAAACTTAGGGTCACAAATGCCCCTAACCTGTAACCTATCAACTGTCAGCGTGTCATTGTTAAGGCAAATGGGACCAACAACAATTCCCTTCTGGGAAAAAAAAAACATGTGATCAAATAATGTAATAAGAAAAGTAATGTATATTTATTAACACCTACATAACGTACATAATATGGAAATTGAAAATGTAATAAGCGATTACTTGCGAGAATGTTTTTTTAAACAGAGACCAAAGTCAGCGGATGACTACACATTTACCAAAATAAACTTTCAGCGCTCAATATAACATACAATATAAACATTCACATTTTGTCAATGTCATTTGAATCCTACATAACATTTTTCAATTAAGCCAAAACTCACCATAACAACCTTCACTTCTGATCAGCCTCTTTCCATTCCTGTTTAGGGCTACTCCATATCGCTCGCAGTCATGTAACACAAGCTACACACCCACATTATCAATAGAACACATACATGAACCTTCCTCACAACGCATGAAGTCAGGGAACATGCGCGTTAACAAATGCATATCTACCAATATATCTAAACCACGGAGGAGATAATTGTTTTCCATGTGAGGCGTGGGCCTTCTGTCTTGTTCTAGCATGGTGAACGCCAATCATGTTCGAAAATGACAGTTTTTTGTCACGGCGAACCACTTCTCTAGCGACATCCATTGCTCTGAATAGATGTTTTGAACGTCAAAACAAAACAGGCACGTAATAATTTAGAGAGGACAATACATTATAAGTATTGTTTCTTAACTCACGTTAAGAAATCTTGAATTATATTGTATTTGAAATGTGAATTCCTAATGAGGTAATTATTGAGCTAATGTATTATTGATTAAAAAATTCCTGACTGACAAATTGTGACATAAACTATTAAGCCAATCACAGCGTTGTGGGCAGTACGAGCTATGATGACGTACAAAATCTGCGACTCTCACTTCTCGACATGTGGGATTTGTTGATCAGTGAACATTTGTTGCATGTATAACGAATTAAATATTATCTCCGTTGCGCATAACGCGTTTATTTATAAGTCGACTCAGTAAAATGGCAAACACCAACCTTCACTTCAAAACAAAGTAAGTTTGATGATTTGCACGTGTAAACTGAATAACTCGCTAGCTTGCAATGGGCTAACCAAGTGTGCTGTCGTTTAAATGAAATAAACTAATTTAGGCTAATTTTCTCACGCAGCTATGCCGCTTCCAATAAAATTGAACCGTTTTATAAAGGCGGAAAGGTTCAGGTTAGTCCATCATATTCTTTAACACTTAAAAATTCATTATGAACAGTGATAACAGGAAAATAATATGAGCATATCGTTGCGGATGTTTCTGACCTCTTTCAGATTAGCAAAGATGAGAAGTTCATCTTTTGCACTTGTGGATCCCGTGTCAATATTTTGGAAATAAGCACGGGGAAGATTGTGCACAGCATCGAGCAGGTTAATAACGATTCTGTGCATTTAAACATAATTTACACTCATCTCTTTGGAGTGTAAAACATTATTTATATTTCCGTTTAATTGTATCGTAGGATGATCAAGAGGACATCACCTCCTTTGCGCTGAGCTATGATGATGAGGTAAATACACACAGTCTCACGCACACCAACCTTCAATATTATGATAATTAAGCATGGTATTCACCCAAATGTTTATGTTAAACACTTTTTAATTCCTGTTGGGCTCTCTCTTTTTGAGCCTTTAGTGCTGCAGTTCTGCAAGAAAAGTGATGCATGGAGGCACATTTACCTTTATCATTCTGTCACCCTCTGTGTGCTGCTGCAGATGCTGGTGACAGCTAGCAAGGCTCTGTTGCTGAAGCAGTGGGACTGGAAGCAGGCCCAGTGCACCCGCTCCTGGAGGGCCATTCACACCATACCTATAGCCAGCATGACATTTGACCCCACGTCCACGCTTCTTGCCACAGGTCAGCTAATGAAAGGAGTGCATGAACTTGTTCAGTTACACCTGTGAATTACCTGTGTGTTATGCTTGTTTCATATAGCAGGGCTCAAGACTGCCACCAACATGGTCGCATATGAGATCATATATTGTGTGAATGAAATGTAATCTTTTCCCAGGTCGAATCTAGAGGTGATGCAAATGGTGTCGAGGCGCTGTCAGTATATAAATGCAAAAAAACACCTATGCAATAAAAACATTTGACAATATTTCAAATTAGTTGGTCTTATAAAGTGAATACGCTGATGGCTGGTACGTGACAAAGGACATGCTTATACTGTGTAAAGAGCGGCCAAAAAGGGGGTCATGCAAATCAAAAAGTTGGTGGCAACACTGCCACAAGTTATGGATGTTTGTCTTGATCCCGTTCTGAACTTCTTGGCTATAACTTTAGTGTTAGTTATGGGTAAGACCTAGTGTCAATATGTAGCTATAGTTAGCCACACCGGTTGTTCTATACCGCTAGTGTTATGCAGAACATTGTACAGACCGTTCACTGTGTTCTACACTGTTGTCTTCCTGTTGCAGGTGGTTGTGATGGGACCATTAAGCTGTGGGACATTATAAAGCAGTACTGCACTCACAACCTCAAGGGCTCATCCGGTGTTGTTCAGTAAGTAGCTATACTTCAGAATTGTTGGACATCCCTGTAACGTAACTCTTTTTTTATTCTCTGGGTTCACGATTTAGGGACATTATGTTTCTGTCCCTAAATCGTTTATTATGCATAATGTATTTGTATTTATTTGCTTGTCTAAAAGATTCAGAAAGTTAATTATTCGCGTTCCGGATAAATCCTTCAAGCCCAAGTTTAACTTTGTCCTTGTTATGAGAGTGACAACACCAGTCCAAATACGTTCATTGACCCTGTGTTGTCTTCTATGTGCGCAGCCTGGTTCAGTTCCACCCAGACACGAGCCTTCTGCAGCTGTTCTCCTCCTCTGGGGACTGTGGCATCCGTCTGTGGGACCTGCGCTCCAGCCTCTGCCTCTGTGTGCTCCAGAGCCACTTCAGCGCTGTCACCTCACTAGCCTTCACCACCAGCGGGGACACCATGGTCAGGTACGCCAACCTCCTGGGAATCATCCTACCCCTACCTGCCATGTGTCACTTAATAGATATTTCAATAGACCTCCCACTGCGACGTGATGGTTTCAACTGTGTTGTACTGTATTGTGTTTGGCCCTCCTGCTTGCAGCTCTGGCAGGGACAAGATCTGTACAGTGTGGAATCTGAAGACGCGGACAGCCTCAAGAACCGTGCCGGTCTATGAGGTGAGACTTGGGCATGTACAACCATTGACGCCTGAGCTTCAGCCCATCCACGTGTTGTAATAAGCTGCCCCTTATCTTCCCTGAGGAAATTAAGGACTTTGTTGCATAGTCCATCGCAGACTCTAAACTCTATATTACACATACTATAACTCGTACAGTGATTGAACATGGTTGAGTTATATACATTAATCATTTTATAGTAAATATGCATAGGAAAATCTATAACCGACAAACAAAAGTTTGAAAACTAAGTATAGTATACAGAGTAGTTTATATTCTATCTATAGTATAGTGAGTAGGGATGTAAGGCACTCAACTAAGGATGCGATATGATTTACGATTTTAAGTTCATGATTTTTTTTAACAAAATGAGCTGCAGACAAATATGTATGTATGTCTTGCATTTGCACCTGTGTAGTCTATCTATGGAATAGTGAATGTTTGCGGGCCTGTTGCTGGGTGCTCATCTCTGATGTGTGTACCTAGGCGGTGGAGGGCGTGGCATTGCTCCCAGAGGACCAGGACTTGTCTCAGATAGGCGTTCAGAACCACGACCTGCACTTCATCACCGCGGGCAGCAAAGGTCAGGCCTCTGTCCTCAATACCATGACCCCTAATTCAAAATAAATACAATACTAAAGTTGCACCACACAAAAAAACCAAAACTCATCGAACACATGATCAAGCTCTAAAAATACTTGCCGGCACCCACCACCGACAGGTGTGTTAAGAGTCTGGGAGGCCAGCACGTCCCGCTGCGTCTATACCCAGACGCTGCCCTCGGCCGCGGCCCCTGCCGGAAAGGAGGGCGGCGAGCCCCATGATGGGGACGACCCCCGCAGCCTCACCTACCTGCTGACCATGAGCGCCTCTGACCGGGTGGCGGCCGTCACGGCGGAGCACAACATCACGCTGTACCAGCTGCCCGCACTCAGCACGCAACAACAGGTAGGACGCCCTGACAGGAGGTGGGGTAGTGGAGTGCCGCCTGCTGTCGATATCCATACACGTGTGTGGTTGTGGCCAGCAGGGTGAGCCAAGGTTAACTGATTTATGGTGGGGGAATGAAAAAAACGTTATTGGATGTAGTTATAACTCTATGGATTGTGATTTAACAAATGTTAATATTGCTGTGCTGTGAAATATATAAATGTTTTTGTGCTTTTGAGAAAATCTTTACATACATTGTTTATTTTTCATTTTAGTTAGATTTATCTGTTTCCAAAAATTCTGTTCTTTTCTTAAGATTATTCGTACCTTGTTTTGGAAGAGGCTGAGCAGTCCCGTCCTACATCTCTGATGTATTTACCAATATGTTTCCTTCTGTTATTTTCTCCGCTATCCCCAGTTCGTGGGCTACAACGATGAAATTCTGGACGTGAAGTTCCTGGGGAAGAACGACAGCCACATCGTGGTGGCCACCAACAGCTGTCAGCTCAAGGTGTTTGAGCTCCTGACTAACAGCTGCCAGATCCTGTATGGACACACAGGTCAGTGATTCTCGGCCACCACCTGGGGGCAGCAGAGTATGGTGATTGTCAGTGGAAGCTGAATGATACAGTATACGCTTAAGCTGTATAGGCTTTTAGGCATTTTGCACATGAACTTCAGATCAGTTGCCCTTTCACACATGCAACACACAAATGGTGATAATCCCAATCTGACCTGTAGGAGGCTAGACGTGACACAAAAAGTATGAAGCGCAAGTTACAGCAGTTATAGTAGAAGGTTACAGTGTATTCAAAACATGTGAGATAACTACAGAGTGCAAATCAACAAACAAATATTTTAAAAGCAGTCTAAAATGTGCACATCTAATCCTACAGGTCAAAGTGTCCACTGAATGGTTCTAACACTTTACATTTCAAAAGTAACGTTGCTGTGTTAGGTAGACTGATGTAGGTGGGGACAAAACTTGGAGAACTTGAGTGAACTATGTAAAATCACTTTGACACTTTAACACTTGGTCATCAGTTGAAAAGCTGTAGAAAGCTGTTTTGAAACCAACTTTAGGGTGTTTCACAGTTCAGCCAGTTTACTTACCTGCTGCACAGGTCTGATCACCAAGAGCTACAAGTCATCTAATTTCCAGTCATGCATATTTTTATATCTATTAATAAATGTGTTGCTATTTATTCCTCAGACACTGTGCTCTGTTTGGATGTCTTCAAAAAGGGCTTGCTCTTTGCTAGTTGTGCCAAGGTAAACATAAAATAACTAAAAATTATGTTTAAAAATAGCAATGTTGGAATGGATATGCATGGCTTTTAATTTCCTTCTTCCCATCAACCTTCTGTAAACCTTTTTCATTATGAGTAATAATTGTAAACAAAATAAATCACATTTACTTGGTTGTCAGAGAAACTGTTGGTAATTTGTTGGTAAGATGCTCCTCTGTGTGTGTGTGTGTGTGTGTGTGCATGTGCGTGTCTTTTGCCTGTGTGTGTCTAGGACAAATCTGTGCGTGTGTGGAGGATGGATGGAGACAGTGGCCAGGTGGTGTGTGTGGCTCAGGGGTCCAGCCATGCTAACTCCGTGGGCTGCATCACCTTTTCAAGGTAAGCATCTGTACTCCTGGGCTCGTAGGCTGATGTTTCAAGGTAAGCATCTGTACTCCTGGGCTCGTAGGCTGATGTTTCAAGGTAAGCATCTGTACTCCTGGGCTCGTAGGCTGATGTTTCAAGGTAAGCATCTGTACTCCTAGGCTCGTAGGCTGATGTTTCAAGGTAAGGATCTGTACTCCTGGGCTCGTAGGCTGATATTTCAAGGTAAGCATCTGTACTCCTAGGCTCATAGGCTGATGTTTCAAGGTAAGCATCTGTACTCCTAGGCTCGTAGGCTGATGTTTCAAGGTAAGCATCTGTACTCCTGGGCTCGTAGGCTGATGTTTCAAGGTAAGCATCTGTACTCCTAGGCTCGAAGGCTGATGTTTCAAGGTAAGCATCTGTACTCCTAGGCTCGTAGGCTGATGTTTTGCCGCACCACACGTTGCATCCATAAATATGAATGATTAAATGTCAATGGCAGTTTTGTATTATTTGTTGAATTTTTAGTTGAATTAAAAAAATACATTCAATCAGTGGTAATGCTAACGGCAACCAACAGTTCATCTATGTCACTCTAAAAGACATGGAAGGAAACAAAAACAACCCCTACAATAGGGTTTCTTGCAGAAAACTTCTTAGTTAAGGTGGTGTTTTTTTTGGACTACATAGTTAAGGCGGCAGGCGTGTGTGGCTCAGATGGCCGTCCAAGCTGTAAAGTGCTGTGTGAAACCCTGAATGTATTTGTTAGCTGATTCAGGGGCATTCTTCTTTGAACCATGACATTTACTAACAGGCTAAACATTAACTACAGTGGATGGGATTACTCTGTATGTATGACTAACTTGGTTTCTGTGCAGTAATCTTATATGACTTCCTGGTAAAAAAAAAAATAAGATGTTTATCTCTAGGGGTGTCCCGATCAAAATCATCCGATCCACTAGCCTGGCTATTGCCAGACCAAGATCAATCATAGATTGCACGTTGGTCTGGATTAGCTGTAATTCTTTTTCAGCAAGCATGATCAACAGGCCTAGTTTACCTGACTCTGTATGCAATTGGCTGCTTGCAGTGGCTTCCCTGTCGTCCCTGTGTTAAACCAGCCAATAGCGCGCCGGGGGGGAAGCCAGCTTGGTGTTTGGCTCCCGCAAAAACGTATATCGGAAGCAGAAAGAAATGTATTGCTCTTCTCCAGACCCTTCTGCAGGCCGAATTGAAATCGCCAGCAGAACGGGCTGGGGGTACCCAGTCTACCGATCCACGGCCTCGGTATCAGTCCGATATTGGCTCAGTACGCTGGATCAGATATCGGAGGGGAGTAAAAAATATGATGCGGTCCGAGCAATTTGGCGCATGCGCATGAGAGCTAGCGCATGAGAGCTACCTGTTGAACAGTCATGTCAGCAGCGTGGCAGTATTTCAACTTTAAAGTAGGAAAAAATGCAACGGCCTGGCTGTTGGACGTCTGTCCTCGGCTGCTGCCGAGCGTCATCACGTGGTCACGTCACATCACACGCTCCGGCTTAGGCTAGAGCGGATCCCAGCGTCTGTGATTGCTGCGCTTGTGGCGATCCAAAAAGCTGCTCACCAATCGGTTAAAATGATTAATCGATTGGAAATATGATTATTATATATCGGAGGAGTCCAACCGTACAAGCCTAATCATTTTTTGAGCTTATCTCGATTAACTCGATGTGAAAGAATAATGTCAATAACACATTCTGGTTACTACAAGTGATAACCCCACACACAAGCATACGCGCACAGACTTGATTCAACCATTTTAAACTATCAGCTGTACCAGCTCAGCGATTCTATATATTATCTCAAATGTATTCCAACTTAATCACTTTAGCTATTTGTTTAACTCTTCACTTTTATAACCATTTTCTATTTTTTAAATGGTGTGCATGTTTACATTGTTTACTCCATTTAGACTTTTGAACTCGGTTCAATCTTTTCACTTGATTTTACGACATCTAACTTTTCTTTAGTGAGATGTTTTTAGGTGGCTAATTAGCAATCATGAGCAAAATGCTTCCATATTATTATTTGTTGAAGAGTAAAACAAAGTATCGGACTGATATTGATATCGGCAGATAGCCAAAGCTGTGGTATCGGAAGTGAAAAAGTGGTATCGGGACATCCTTATTTATCACCATGTCTTTTTTGCATGTGTAGATAAATATACATTGATATGGTTCTGTTTGTGCGTGTGTTTGTCTCTAGGATGAAGGAGTCGTTCCTAGTGTCTGGCAGTCAGGACTGCACAGTGAAGGTGTGGGACCTTCCTGACAACGTCACGACGACAACAGGGGACCTGGTTGGACTGAGCGCACGTGTTACGGAGAAGGCTCACGACAAGGTTGTCTCTCTCTCTCTGTCTCTCTGTCTCTCTGCCTCTGGTTTGCGTTTGGCCGTTTACGTTTATCTCCATTATTCCAAGATAGAAATATGCATGGCTGTCGCCTTGCGTGGTTGACTCTGCCGTCGGTGTGTCAATGTGTATATTAACCGATGTAAGTCGCTTTGGATAAAAGCGTCTGCTAAATGCCCTAATTGTAATTGTAATTGTAAATATGGAGGGAAATGTAGAAGAAGCTGAAGGGGAATGGTGGAGTTACATGTATGATAGATTAGAAGCGAATGGAAAGATGGAGGTTAACGTAGAAGAGAATTAAATCATGGAATTAAACGTAGACGAGAGTAGAAAATAATTTAGAGATGGAGGTAAACGTCGCAGAGAGAGTATAAAGAGGATGTACTGATGGAGGTACATGTAGAAAAGAGTGGAAGAGAATGGACTAATTGTGGTACACACAGAAGAGAACGAACTGATGGAGGTATATGTAGGACAGGATAGAAGAGAACCAAACAGATGGACAGAATAGTCCCGAGAGTTGCTGGACGGTGATGGTGAATTTTAACCAGGTCATTTTTTTGTGTTGCCCATCTGGGAAAAACCACATAGATAATTGCTGGCTTGAACACAACCATTTATCTTGTGTAACTCTCCTTGCCCCGCCCATTTCTCTGAAGCTTTCACATACATGCCTGTGTGCACATTCGTCACTTGAGTACTTTCCGCCACAGGTTATTCCACTTACAGGATTAATTAGTTTCCTCTGTGACAAAGAGGCAAGTAGGTCACACAGCTCAGTCAGAAGCTGGGGTGAAAAGCCCATTCAGTTTCTGTTCATTAGGATCCTTGTGAAATCGAGTGTTTATCACATTCTATTTTTAACCAGGTTGAGATTTGATGGATAGTAGGAATAGGAAACCATTTGCAATAGCTTGCATAATGATTCCAGGTGGAAATGGATAGTAATTGTTCAAATGAATGGTCAAGCCTAGAAATGGCACTGCTAGGGTTGAGGGTTAAATTCCCCATGCTTAGCTTTTTATCCAAAGAATCTTGCAGTGTAAAATACTCTTCGAAAATCATTTTTACAACATCGCCTTGCGAAACTTTGGGTTCAAGTTTAGCATGGGCTGGCTCTTGTCGGAATCCAACCAGGGCCCCGTATGCCACATGACGTACGACCGAAGCCTCTCCAGTCGTCACCATGGTAACCTGCCAATATCCTCCTCCCCGCAGGACATCAACAGCGTGGCGGTGTCTCCCAACGACAAGCTGCTGGCGTCGGGGTCCCAGGACCGGACGGCCAAACTCTGGTCCCTGGGGACCCCGGGGGCGGCCCTGGCCCTGCTCGGGGCGTTCCGGGGCCACAGGCGCGGGGTCTGGGCGGTGTGCTTCTCCCCTGTGGACCAGGTGCTGGCCAGCTCCTCGGCCGACGGCACGGCCAAGCTCTGGAGCCTGCAGGACTACAGCTGCCTCAAGGTCCCGCTTACTCTGAGCAGTCTTCCTTTGGTTCGATTTCAGTCTGTTTGTAATGTTATTTTCTGTGCAGTCCGTTGCTTTGCGTTGTCACTAACTCAATGTGTTGGATGAAACTAGGGATGCACAGCTACAGATGCCAGTACTCTGATCAGTCCCGATACTGTGCTCGTGTACTTATACAATCCTGATGCAAACACTTACAACCACTTAAAAAAAGAATCAACGTCAACATCGTCTATAGCTTTGTTATGGTGGGAGGTGCATTTAATTAAGCGAGTGCTGCATGCAGCGCTCAACTATTGTTCTTCTTTTATTCTTTCTTTCTTATTCTCTACACATTTTGGGACCCTACTCCTTCCAAAAAGGTTCAGCTAGAGACTCTATTCCACTTTTTAAATGTTCATATTAGTTTGGAATCGTGCATTACCACTTTCCTAACAAAAAAGTGTTTTTAGATATCCAACTAGGGGGATACTCAATGAGAGGACGGCAAAGCTGAGAGAGAGAATGGTCTGCCCATTCTCTGACACTTGACACATAAAAATGTATCGAATCTACACACACACAGATTTTCGATATCATTTAAAAAAAAAAATAGAATCAAGATTAATTTCATATATATTCAGTTGGTGTCATTGACTTAAGTTGAGGCTAGAGCGTGATTACGTCACCCACGCTAGTCCAAGGTGGCTTCCACAAAAGCTAATCATTTCGGACGTAGTAGACGCTAACGTCAACATTTAACCTAGAAACACCAAGTGTTAGAGTATTTTATTACACTGGTTCTGAAATGATTCATCGATTGAAAATATGATTGTTAAGTAGCGGTCGTTTGTTGTAAGTGACCCCCGTTTATGTCTAGATGCTAGGTTTTTCTACATATACGTTGTACTTCTGGTAGAAGCTAAATGCTGCCGATGCTTGAAAATGATTTTTTTCACGTCATGCTATCTAAACGTAAATATGTCAAATGAAAGCTGAGACTCCGGAGTCCAATGGTATAAGCATCATAATTTTGCGAGATTATCTCGATTAACTAGATGTGGAGTAATAAGATCAATAACATACTTTTCAAAGACACACTCACTCACTCACTGAAATGTTGAAAAAATGAAACATATTTTCAACCTCACTTTGCACTACAGTACTCTACTGTAGGAAATACATTTTCTAGTTTACAATATTGCTCATTATAACGCTCATAAACAACGACGGTACTAAAAAAGTATCACAACATTGCCGTCTGCCATAACCATGGCGATAACGCGCCCCCTCTTTCCTAGAGGGGGGCGTGTAATTTAAACGTGTAATCGTATTTTCAAAAGTGTAAAATCTAATAATCTGTATTTTAGGCCATGAAATGGTTATTGGTTCCATAAATGTCTTATGGAACCAATAACCACTAATGCATACAGAGCAACCCTAGGGCCAGCTAGTGTGTCACGGGGGCTAGTGGCGTCTCCTCTCGTCAAGACATATCTACTTGTTTCTAGATATGTTAACGTTAGGAGCAGTCTATCCAAAGCTGTTTATTTTTTGTATATTTGTACGTATTCGAATTCAGTAGTGTGGTGAACAAGGAGACCTTGTTTTGTATCGTTTATGGTTGGCTTTATTTCTCCAGACATTCGAGGGCCACGATGCGTCCGTTCTGAAGCTCGTCTTCGTCAGCCGAGGAACACAGCTACTTACCAGGTAGAAGTGTGTGTGTGTGTGTGTGTGTGTGTGTGTGTGTGTGCACAGCTACTCCCTGCAGCAACATGCATTCTACAGGGCTCCTCAATACCAAGGACAGAGGGTGGTGATGTTGGAAGCGGTTTATTGCATGGAATGAGATTATAATGATACACAGAAGGAGGAGTAACAAGTTGCCATGCAGGAGAGCTCCTGGAGTGTGTGGTGATGGCTGGATAACCTGTCCACAGTGACTTTTATCAAATCACTTAAGGCTTTCATACTTTGTCTCCCCCAGTGGTTCAGACGGCCTGGTGAAGCTGTGGACCATCAAGACCAACGAATGTGTGAAGACACTGGACGCCCACCAGGACAAGGTGTGGGGTCTTCATGCCAGCCGTCAGGACCACAAGATGGTTACGGGGTCGGCCGATTCCAACATCACCATCTGGGATGTGAGTAGCACTCACTGCTCAAAGCACAGCTTCTAATGTGCAAAACGGTTCTGGTGCTAAAACAGTTCTCGAACCGGTGCTTAAAAAAACGAAACCGCACACACTTATACATGCACAACTTGTTATGAGTTTCACATTAAGCAGAAAGTCAGCGGACACTGAGCTGAAGTTTAGGACATAGCACACGTTGTCAAACACGTGAAAGAATAAGGTCAATAAAACACTTTTCCGGGTTACGTGATGACCCACCCACACACTGCCACCCCACACACATTACACACACGCTAGACTGTAACACTGACGTGATTCAACCATTTCAAGCTTTATTAGCTCAGCTATTATGTATGTATGCATGCATGTATATGTATATGATATTTATATTCCGTTTTCCATACGGATTGGAAAAATGGAATTGAAGGAAGTGGCTAGTGTGTGATTGTGTATGTTGCCGTGCGCGTGTCTCAGCGTCTGGCAAGCAGGGAACGACCGGAGTTGTAAGCGTATTAAAAATAGAACAATACAGCAATGTCCGAAAACGGTGAAATGATTTTCAGTGCACCAGTGACTCTGAAATCAAATGTGTGGAAGACCTTTGGATTGCACAAGAAGGAGGGGAATATTGACAAAAACCTTGCTATTTGTAAATTTGTGTAGGACAGCGATCAAGTCTATAAATAAACCAATAAATGGACATGGAGTTCTAAATTGATACAATTGTCTGCCAATTTTTCCCCATGCCATAAAGAAACAAATATAAAACGTAAGATTCCATTGTCCCTATACCATATAACTATTTGAAAGCAGGCAATGGCTCTTTTATGGAAGGCTTATTTTAATTAATAGAAAATTTATGTATTAACATTTTTCCTTAAATCAAACTATTAAGGGTTGAGCATATATTCTAGGTGTTTTTTTTTTCGGTTCTGGGAGTACGTTTTTAAAAGTATCACTTTGCTTTTGTTTTATTTAGAAGAGCAGCCTTTTTGCTTTTTGAATGTTTGATTGTTTAGTCGGTGTTCATGCCATTGCCCTTACCTACCGGCCTGCCTGACCAAAACCCACCGGCCAACAGAGAAGAATAAAGTTTTGAAACGTGTGCATCATCTTCTTCAGGATGTGACGGAGGTGGAGCAGGCGGAGGAGCAGGCCAAGCAGGAAGATCAGATACTCAAGTGAGTTTGTTTCCACTTTTACTAAAGGGCCCTCCCTTGACCACCACCTGTACGGGAGCTCGGTTCGCCCGTACAAGAAAAGTTCAATTGTATCCACTTGCGGCGTGCATTAAACGTCCCCAGTCTACCACCGAGGCATTTGGGTTCGTTGGGTCTATCCATGCATCTTGCATCTGGATGGACACTCCCACTTATAATGTCACAAATGGTCATTTGGATCATGTAATGGCTAATTGACCGCACACAGGGCTCCTGATTGATCATAAAAGCTTTGTTAGGCTAAGGAGTATTTCTTCAACTCAAAGCTTTTGCTTTGGCGTACACGTCAAATAGGTAATAATTGAGAAAACCTTTGATGCCTAACATATATTAATTGATATCATTTGACATTGACCATAACAGAAATGGGAACACATCAACAGAGACATACTCACACAGGTTGTGTAAGCAGACCAACACCAAGTTCAAAAAGTGAAGAAAAAGAGCCGAGACACTGAGTGACTAATAGCCTGGATTGACAATGTTTTTGTTTACTATAGAGGAAACCCCCATGGTATTTTGGTGCTGACAATACTGCTGTGTCACATGTCACGTGCAGGCAGCAGGAGCTGTCTAACCTTCTCCATGAGAAGAAGTACCTGAAGGCCCTGGGTCTGGCCATCTCTCTGGACCAGCCGCACACCGTGCTCACCGTCATCAGAGGTACCAGAATGCCCCAGCACAATTCACGATGCAATGCACGACAAGCCATTATACAATACGTGATATACTCAAATACAATACAGTGTCTTCGACAATTCACATCTTTGATGGAAAGACATTTAGCCACGATGTGTTTAATAGTCGGATCTTCATGTCATAAAAAAATACAATGCGATTGTGACAGCGGAACGTTCCATAGGGAGAATGGGGGTTGCCGAAAGGTGAGGCCACAGCATAGCTATGCTTCTAGAACAAAAGCCTATAAGTTATGTGGGTGTGGGTGTTCCCTCAGTCTTCTGTGTGCAATTCACTGTTATGTTTTGCTTTCAAGGAGAGCACATTCTATCTAGACAATTGGATTCACAATCTGCAAACTGTGGTATGCAGAAAATGCATCAAAATAGAGTTGTTAATCAACATAAAATAATGAAAAAATCGGGGGAGAATCCATCCTATAGGCCTTTTACACATGACCCACAAGTCTGACATTCTCAGGATAATACCTAGTGTAAAATCAGCAGGAGCAGAGAGTGTAGCCGCTGAGACACTGCGACTTCCGCTGCAAACGTTTAGCGTCATGCCTCCCGCCTCCTACACACTACCCTGGCTCCAGACCTCGCCTGATGTATAGGGAGTTTCCAAAAGTATCACATATTTTAGAAAATATGTTTGAACACGTCAGATGCAGATTATCTCCTGATCATCTCGGCCCTGATTCTCCAGAGTTCATGTGTAAAAGGCCTACTAGCCTGGTCTGGGCTAAGCCTGCTGGTCCTCCAATCCTATGGACACCCCTGACGGACAGGCATTAACCATTAAACGATTAGAAGAAACGTGCTACAAAAATGGAATGTGATCCGTAAAAAAAACAAAACAGTGGTGTCTTCTTTATTTGAAAGGAGGGCTAGGCTAGGCAAAGGTTTTCAACGTTTCTTATGGTAGATTTGCATAGTTAAACACTGAAACCTCTTTTAAATCCAGCCATCCATAGACTTTTTTCATGTGCCAACTGGCTATGAGAAGCCTGTGTTAGTAGTTGCCTCCAGCATCATTAAATAAAACTGATTACTACGTCCTTTATTACTACTACCTAATGATAGCAGCTATGGAAGCTCTTTTTTTACAATTACCATAAATTAGGCAATCAGTTTGTTCAAACTGCTCCCAGTGAAACAAAAAACTCATCGTGACAGCTCGGTCGGTCTTGCCGTTTCTCGGCTCAGTATTACTAGGAATTAACACTGAGTAAACATAACCTTAGTTGAAAGGAAACAAAACAACACCTTGACACAACCTTGCAGATTACTGATACGCCAATTGTAAAGGGAAATAAATGTAACCAAATTATGCCTGATTAGTGTTAAAAAGTTTAAATACAAACTAATGAAGGATACTTCGATTATTCGAAAGAAAAGAGAATCAAAAGTAGGCATGAATATTGTAGTAACCTAAATTATTAACACCTACATGTTTTTACAATCTGTACGGTACTAATGGAAGTGGTTCAGTGAATAACTCGTAAAGAAATACCAGTTGGACAAGCTGCTTTTTCTATTCTCATTCCATCGATCAGGTGAGTAGATGGAATGGGGAAACCTTGGCAGAATGGGGTTTGGCAATAGTGGTTGATCCTTTGTAAAACCTGGAGAGCCTGTTGAGCTTGTCACTGAGGCTTTTTTTTTTGTAGACATTCATTCCGTTTGGCCGAGAGAAATGTATGTCTAAGGCCATGCCGTAACGTGCCATTAAGGGCAACAGACAAGGCTGACCATGTAAAATAGTGTGTGTGTGCCGTACGTGCGTACGGCGCATCAAGTTTTCACCACTTTTCCGTGTTGCCCCCAGCGATCCGTCAGAGCGAGGACAGCCGTGACCTTCTGGAGAGGACGTTGCTGAAGCTCCGATTGGACCAGAAAGGTAAAGAGTCAAAGGTTATGACCTGTTGATTTGTCCTGTGATGGACCAATGCGTTTAGTTTTTTTCCCCCCACTATAGAATGTGGACTGTCTGTTCTCTCACATCCCATGCATACATTTACATTAAAGAATGTCGTAGAAGCAATTTCATCCGAAGACTGAGAACATGTTGGCAAAGCATCAATTCAGAATAGAGAATGTACATGCTGCATATGAGGGGATATGGAAACATGCTGCAGAAAGTCAAGCATTTTCGAGTGGACAAGTTGACTTCATCCTTTTGTTGTAGAGGAAATTCCATTGGAACTGATTTTTATTTTTTGTTTTTATTTTTGACATTTTTGTATATATTGTGTACTGTGATGAACAGGTGAACTGCATCTCTGTAGAAATCTGGCCAAACAGGAAAGCAAAATGGATAGATGGATGTGAAAATCTCAAAATAAATTCATAAGAATGGATACAATTTATAATTAACAACTTAAGTTCGAGGCAAAAGATGGGTAGTCATTGGCATTCATAAAAAATGGGGCCAATTGGCACTGTGGTCTTTTTAAGAACACACAAAACGGTGTCTCCATGTGAGTGACGGCCTGCCTCAGTGGCCAAAGGTACGGGTGAGTTCAGGGTACCGTGTTCACACTACGCTGTGTCTGATCTGTGTGTATCCGTCCCCCGTCTCCCCCCCACAGAATCCCTGCTGCGCTACTGCGCCGTGTGGAACACCAACGCCCGGAGCTGTCTCGACGCCCAGGCCGTCCTGCGGGTGCTACTGACGCATCTGGCCCCCGAAGAGCTGCTGCAATACCAGGGGGCCCGGGGCCATCTGGAGGGCCTCATACCTTACACAGGTCCGCACACACACACACGTTTTTATAGACTTGGATAGGACCACATTTCTTTTGTTTAATGTATTGTACTGAGATGGATGATTTGCCAGCACCTGCCAGTGTTTGGCAGTAGTGTCGCTTCAAGTAGTGAAGTCACTAGTTTAACTACATTCCTCAGCAGGGTAACGTTGCTGTTTTCGAAATTAAATAGCTTTTCAGGGAGATTGGCGAGCTAAAAAACACACCCACACACAAAAAGGCAGTGTACATGCTCACAACAAAATCGCACTGGGCCAGCTGCCACAATGCTCTTAATTACAGCCAAATCACTTTCTTGGCAGGCAAGGGGACAGCCAATGATTTAAAGTCACTCACTTTTTAATCCTCTTCCAAGTTATACCTTATTCCTCTGTGTGGCCTAATGGGGCACTCACAGTATCGATTTCTCCTTTAATCTCTCCTCTGCAGAGCGACACATGCAGAGGATCGGCCGCCTGCTCCAATCATCCATGTTCATTGACTACATGTGGCAGAAGATGCGAGTGACTGGGGCGTCGTCCAGGTAAGACAAGAATATGGGGAACACATGACCATGGTCAGTCTAATCAGAGCAAAGAACTGGCTACTGAAGAATGTTTTCGTCTTTGCGTCAGTCAATGGTTGTTCACGTAATCTGGCACCAAGTCGTACACACTACGATGTATTGGACTCAAACAGAGCTCAGGCCTCCAAAACTTGTCAACTGCATTCTTCAATTCCCTTCCCACACTGCACCAGTGGGTGTTTGCTTCTCTTCTCAGGACAGCTAATGTTGTGCTCAAGCTGTCAGAATTTTCTAATGGGGTGTAAGGTCCATTTTTTACTAGCAATGTTTTGCGAAAGCACCACAGTTTTGTTTACGAGAAGCTGCTACTTCCTTCTGGTCAGCCAAACCTCCACACCACATTGTTTCCTTGGTCACGGGAAAGTACAATGGTACCGTCGACGGCAACGAGATGAGTGATTAATGCGTTTCTTTACTCAAGGTTGGAAACAAACCCCAAGATAGGGTGAACAACGATTAAAAATTTGGTTGGGTGCCTTTTTACAACTAGACTGTCAATCCATTGTCTGGGAATCACACCAGTCACCCGTGATTCACGGCAAGTGGTGTTACAACCGGTTCTCTGAATAAAGGCATACAGAGGGGCCTATTGATGGGGGCTGACAATGGTAGGATATCAGGGGAACCGTGACAGGTGCTGTTCGTGATACCTCCTACCCGTTTGTAGCATAGCGGATAAGTATTTAAGTGTAAATCAGTTATTTGATGATGAACTCAACCATGTGCATTTAATTCACCTTGTCTAATAATTACCTAATAATTAGCTTCCAGAGAACGCCTTCCAAGATAGTTAATTACGGCCATTTAAACCAAGAGGGAGATATTGAGGATGAAAACCAAATGGGTCCTGACTAAGCT
Organism: Pollachius pollachius; assembly: GCF_949987615.1. Classification (NCBI taxonomy): domain Eukaryota; kingdom Metazoa; phylum Chordata; class Actinopteri; order Gadiformes; family Gadidae; genus Pollachius; species Pollachius pollachius. The sequence continues at coordinate 10,528,216 of NC_136944.1, forward strand.
AGTCTGTTTCCATGAACATTTTCTGGAGAATATTCACTTTTCATTGAAATGCCCGAAAGCTGGCTCTGTAGCCAAAAATCCCTACCAGTAGAAAGGCCGTTCCAATACTGTAGTAGTCTGATCTAATAATAATCATAATAATAATGGATTGAATATATATATATATATATATATATATATTTATATATATAGCGCTTTTCTAGACACTCAAAGACGCTTTACAGTGAAGGGGGGACCTCACTAACCACCTTCAGATCTATTTTTTAGTGATCATTTAAACCATTGGAGTGGCCCATGTGGGTTTGATCACTTTGTTTGGGAGTCATCTTCTCCATTCATTATTTATCTCCCCGTTTCTGTTTTCTACTGTAGCATGGGACCAGATGAGGACATGGACACCTCTGCTGTCAAAGACTCCGCGCCTATGTTTGTGATTGACAAGGGGACTCACGGGGGTTCTAAACATGACCTCAAGGAAGATGATGATGATGAGGAGGAGGAAGATGATGACGGTGACCTTGAAGACGAAGAGCTAGCCGATGAGGAGAGCGTCACGAAGAAGGCCCCTGCCAACGGGAGGCCGGTTACAAACGGAACTAGCAACGGAGGCCATCACGCCGGGAGTGAGGAGAGCTCAGACGACGAAGGCGACAACGATGGAGAAGAAAAAGATGACAAGGAAGCAGAAGTGGAGGAAGAACAAAACGTGAGCACCAAAACAACCAAGGGGGTTACACTCCGCCCACGTGTTCAGATCCTGACCAGCTGACCTGGGATTCCCCCGTGAGTCCTTAGCGACTGCCGGTCCATAGTGACCTTGAGTAGCTGCCGCAGAGGAGAAAGGGAGCCCTGTTTGGACACCAAGCACGGACCTTATGCTGTTAAACATGACGGACCTGGTTAAACTTCCAGTGTTTCAATGTGCACTGGCATGGCATTATTGCCATGAAAGCAATGTCGATAAGAATGGATTTCTGTTCCTTTACCCAAGTTGTGTATCCCTGCTTATCATTGTGCTTTTCTGAGGCACACACTGGTCTAAGTGTTTGCTAAAAGAAGGAAGGAATGCCTGGATGGGTACATTTGTAAGAGCATAATAAATAAAGGGGTATATTTATCTCTCGTACAATGTTATGCCTTATCAGCTAATCTGTCCCCTTTTCTCCCGTTCATTCCAACCCGTGAGCAAAGCTAGTCTCCCTTCTCTGCCGAATGCATTTTTGAAAAAAGGAATAAGAATCAGTTTTTTTAAAATAAAAGAATAAGAATTGGATTTTAAAATAAAGAAAATTAACCTTTGGTATAACATGCTGTTTTGTAGATACATATAATTTGTTTTCACATGTTCGCAATCATTTCGAATTTATTATTTTTTTTACTGTTTGTTATAGGGCTTGTCTTCTGTTTTGATTGAAGATATTTTTTGGCATGCTGTTTCAGCCATGTTGTCAGCCTACCATATATTGGTAAACCACAACAAAGAACAATATGGTGCGATTATCAAGATAAGGTTCTAGCAATACTGGATGCCTTGGTACCTTTAAAGAGTTTTCAATCTTTTTGTATATGTATACATCGCTTTTTAGAGGTACATATAGATGGAAAGGTTTTTCAAGTATTAATAGAGTATGGCTTTCAGGGTTCATTGATTTATTATGTGCATTTCAAACATCCACAGTACAAAAAGGTTCCTTCATCAATTGTAGATGCAATTGAATGGTGTGATTTCCGAAGATTAAAGTATATACAATACATGCATATAAAGCAGTTTACAGTTCAACGGTATAGAATACAGTTACGTTTCCAAAAGACACAACAGGATCCCCTTGATACAAAAATCAACACACTTTGGTCATTGTGTGATTACGGCATTAACGCCAAGCCCTTCCTGGCAACTGGTGCTCTATCCAAGCCACCCAGCCCGAGGGTGGTGCAACCCCACCCAGCCCGAGGGTGGTGCAACCCACCCCAGCGTTGACACCTGCCAACCAAGTCCGAACGGCGGGCTGGCCGTCCTGGCACCACCTGTTGGATGCTCCAGGGGAGAGAAGTGTTTTCATCGGTAGAACATCAAAAATGTGGATTCGGTGTTCTCAGTAGCTCTGGACGTCAGACAAGGTCGGGGCCGGCCTGTCCTTTGAGGCGTTCTTGCGGGTGACGGTGGTGCAGCGGGTCAGGATCTCTTCGGCGCGGGGCCTGGGAGGCACCTTGGGTGTGGTAGGCCCCTTGAAGAGGTTGGGGTCGGACACGCTGGGAGTCATCTTGCCAGTGTTGGGGCTGAGGCGGTTGGACGACATGGTGGCGGGCTGCGGCGTCCGGCTCTGCCTCAGCTGCTGCTCGTTCAGACTTTGGCCCAGGTTGAGGGTGGGGCTCCCGTTGGAGGATCTGTCGCTGAAGCTGAAGTCACTGCTGTCGCTCGCCAGGCTGCCCAGGCTCTCCTGGCTCTCCAGTGTGTGGCTCCTGTAGCGCTGGTCGTCCTCCTCTGAATCCACCCTTATCACGGGCAAGGGAGCCGCGGTGGGGGAGGAGGGGTCGTAGGAGCCGCTCCTCGTGTAGGGCTTGGTTGGCAGGGAGGGAGCGGCCCCGCGACCCGGGGCGTCTTGGATCTCCATAGAGTTGGAACGGCGCTCGTCTCCGAGGCGCTGCCTGATGGCCGTGGAGGGGAGCTGGAGGATGTCGCCCTGGGAGTGGCTGCGTTCTTGGGGGTTTTCGCCTCCCGGCCTGGGGGCTTGCAGCTGGGGCATTGGTAAGATGTCGCCCTGGGAGTGGCTACGTTTGCTGAGGGTGTAGCCGTCCAGGCTGGGGGCTTGGAGCTGGGACAGGTTGACGTGGGAGCCGCGCAGGTCCTGCTGGAGGGCGGCCATACGGACGCGGGGGTTGTTGTAGGGTTGCAGGTAGAGGGTGGGGACGTAGCCCACCTTGCCACCGGATCTGTTCAGGAGAAGGGGAGATAGTTCATATTCACAAGTACAGCGTTCAAATAATAATCACCAATAAACATATAAATAACCAAATACGAATAACCCCCCCATGTGTTGAGGAACTGTGCCCACCTGACGAGCCACCAGCCGTTGTCAGACTTCTGAAGAACCTCCACCACAGATCCAATGTTCACAGACACCTCGTCTCTATTGGCGGCCTTGTAGTTCTTAACTGAAGTGTACAGTGCACCTGGGGGTGGGCATGGAGAGTCGATATCTCATTCATGACGCTGTTAAGGCAGAACTAAAACGTATGCATAAGCAATCCACTTTGTTGTGTGTAAGCAATGGGAATTGCCATAGCAACGCACCTATCCCAGTAGGGCTGTCTGTCGTGTCATCCTCGTCGTCTTCTCCGTCCTCTAACTTATCCAGATACGGTGCGGGGAACCAGGCCAAACGCTTATCTTCGTTTTCAACCAACCACCATCCTGAACACACACGGTGGCTGATTAAATTATCAGGATCCTATAGGTCTTATTCCTCTACATGTGCTTGGTTTGGTGCTTGAGTGATATGGTATAGTTGAGTCATATAGTACCTCAGCTCACGAAACATTTTTGTGTGCACCGTTTCTCTCTCACCTGCTTTATCTTTGATGAGCACGTCCACTTTTTCATCAACGGCTACTTTAAAGGGCTTGTTCTTCGTGTCTTTGGTCTCATACGACGCAACGCAGCGGTAGGTCTCCGTGACGAACGGCTGCGTCACGTTGCCCACGCTGTGTTCCCTGTCCTGGTTTCTCTCGCCGATGCCGTCCTCCGAAGGCATGACCATAATGCTTTTAAATGAAAGCCATTGATACATTAGATGCAGTGAAACGCACGAATACCAAATATTCGCCTTACGAAACATAGTTTGTAATGTTGTAAAAGACTAATCCATTAGCGAGATGAAAATCCGTAACTCAAAATAACGGTTGACTATTGCTTACCTGTTACTAGCGTGCTCCGGCTCAAGGTCCTGGGCGGTGGGGTGGAAGAACTTTATGAGGTCCACGGATTGGGTTACCCGCGGGTCGCAACTCAGAAGTTCTTCGCAGTACTTTTCAAGGGACTTGAGGCGGAGGACTGATCTGCTGGTGCCCTTTTTCTGACCGCCAGCCCCTTTATGGTGGTCTGCTTGGTGGCACCAGGGCAGGGGGAATGGGGGGGGGGGGGGAGACAATTAATTTATGAGGTATCGCAGCAAATGTTCACGCATTTCCAAATTAATGCAAAAAGGAACCAAAAAATACGACGAGCATTGGCTGTCTGGTATCGACCTTTAAATTTAGGGATGATTCTGGAGGACTTCTTCAACGCATTTGACGGGAACGCTTTCTTCATTTGTTTCTGTTGAGCAATGGTGACCATGAGACGTAAAGATTTAAGAATATATTTGACTGACAACCAATGAATTGTTGCTGTAGCCTACAATGGAGGTCTTTAGGCCTACTTACATGCATTTTCTTGAAATCCAGAAAGCTTCGGTAAACAACAATTTCGTTCTGGTCTGACCAAAGCACCGACGTGATGTAGGTCTGTATAAAAAAATACAATGTAGCCAACATTTAACATGCTGTGAATTTAAATAATAATAAAAATATATATCAATATCATCTGTAGGCTACAGAGACTCAGAAATCCTTACTTTGCCATTCTCGTTGTGCATTACTCCAATGAGTCGCACGCTGATGGGATATCGTTGCTCGTCCATTTTTTTTTTTTACTTTAGTTAAGGTGTTAATGCTCCGATCTGTTCATCTCGGCTTGCAGCAGGTGGTTGTCTGAAGTCGGAGCACTGGAGTTTATATAGTCTAAACGTGTGATGTGATGTGCAGGAGGTGTGGCAGTCGGAAATTGGGACATCCTGGAAAAGAAAACACACGTGTATGTGTGTGTGGCTGTGCGTGCGTGGATGCGTGCGTGTGTGTGCGTGTTCGTTTGTACAAGGTGATTAAAGAGACTACAACTAAACTCTCAACACAATCGTTCAATTACAATCGAAACACACCTCACTTTACCCAAAACAAAAGTTGAAACTTAAGAGCCACACATCGAAACTATCGTGAAATGTGATCTTTCTTCAAATTTGTCATTTTGTATTGCATCAACGAGGTTAAATACCCAAGAATTAGCCCAACAAATGTTTCCCAATTTGGTTTCTTGCTCCGATATTTTTCCGGAAAATATGTTTAATTTGTATATGATGTATCAGTCAAATGCGTCTCCAATTTCGGGTGCTGATATCCCATTCAACGGTTTATTAGGCTTACTCATACTAGGTTGTTACCAATGTCTTTCAAGGGTAAAGACGTGAGAGTGTGCACGCATGTGTTAGGCCACATTACGGACATGTCTTATCAGTCGTGTGTCTGTTGACATTGTGTTGAATGACAGGTCTTCTTCACTTCAGGTTAGGAGAGCTACCATGTCTAAGTATCGGTGAGACGGAAAAAGTATAGCCATAACATCCTATATAACATCCAACATACAACACTTCTTGTCATTTACAAAACATAATATGATGATAGATGAAGTATAGGCCTATGATGTCTCTTGGGTTTTCGTTTTTAGAAGGGCTCTATTGGGGGCCAAAAGGATGACATTGCAATATTTTTTTACCCATCTGAAAACCTTCCACAGGGTATGGCTACTAGAAATGAAGAGTAAGCGTGTAGCTCTCTTCGATTAACCCTTGGAGCTCCAACTCGGCATCCGAGATGCGTCGGTCAACTATGGGTGCGTGTATACTGCCATCTAGTGGTGGGGTCCGATGTTTCGGTTACACATTGGATGCACGTAATAAAGAGCACTACGGAAAGAATATAGATGGTGATGGTGGTGATATAGATGATGGTGATATATAAAAGGAACAAATTAAGAAAGGCAAAATACTCTCAGATGAAAGATATGTGAACTGTTCTATTGTAACCATGATTCATCTTTTTTTGTTTCCCTGCCTCCTCCAGCACAACAGTACCATGGCCACCTTCTTTGCCCCTGCATGTATCCCATTCTTTATGAGGAAACCAGTTCAACCTTCACTCTTGGCAGGGGGAGCTTGCCCGATGGAGGTTACCACTAGCACCATCCACATCCCTTTAGTCCGAGTGACGGGGGGCCAAGTCCAATGTTTGCTCTATGAGTTAATTACGCACACGGCGTTCCGCTGTCACCGGAACTAATGAACGGGAACACTGTTCCTGGACATGGTTGAGGTTTAGAGACTGTTACCTGGTTAAAAAAAAAATACAAGGATTTACATATCGGGTTATTGACATCGGATACAAATGTCCAATAAAGATAAACATACACCACAACATTTCTGATATTTTTCCAATAATTGTGGGCCAATCTTAGTTGAATACCAAGACCACCCAAAATCGCCCTTCTCGTCTGGTTTCTGTTAGTGCCATTTAGAATCCTTCCATTTTACACCTTGTCTTTATTGGCGGCCTTGTAGTTCTGAACGGCAGTGTACAGTGCACCAGTGTTCATGACACTGTTAAGACGGAACTAATACGTATGCATAAGCAATCCACTTTGGTTTGGTGAAAGCTATGCAAGTCGCCTTAGCAAAGCATCTATCCCAGTAGGGCTGTCTGTCGTGTCATCGTTGTCGTCTTCTCCGTCCTCTAACTTATCCAGGTACAGTGCTCGGATCCAGGCCAAACGCTTATCTTCGCTTTCCACCAACCACCATCCTGAACACACACGGTGGCCGATTCGATTACCCGGATCCTTTAGGCATAACACTTCTACGCGTGTTTGGTTGGGTATTTTGGTTTATAGTATCTCAGATCGAAAAAACATTTTTGTGCCACCTTTTCTCCCTCACCTGAAATATCTTTGATGAGCACGTCAACTTTTTCATCTACGGCAACTTTAAAGGGCATGTTCTTCGTGTCTTTGGTCTCATACGACGCAACGCAGGGGTAGGTCTCCGTCACAAATGGCTGCGTCACGTTGCCAATGCTGTGTGACCTTTCCTGGTTTCTCTCGCCGATGCCATCGTCCGAAGGCATTACAATGATGCTTTTAAATCAGGAGTCTCAAACTCGCGGGCCGGGGGCCAATTGAGGCCCGCGGGATTAAATATTATGGCCCCCTACTTGACATCAAAGTTAAGTGTTAGTGCGGCCCGCACGTTGTTGTCAAACACACATTTTTGCTGAATGGCTTGCCACGCTTTTTTGTCACTTGTGATAAGGGGACCAAATGTCCCGGTTTTGACGGGATAGTCCCAATTTTGAGTTGCGTGTCCTGAGTCCCGACAAAAGCCAAAGGATGCTAAAATGTCCCGGTTTCCACCAACCGCTATGAAATGACCCCTGTTATCAGCGCTTACATAGCCAACGTGATCAAATTATAGCCCGATCATTAACTTAGATTGGGTCAGTTGTGCTTCTTTTTTTTTGTTGAATACTTGATGCGGCCCAGCCTGACCCAGACTCTACCTCCAGCGGCCCCCAGGTAACTGAGTTTGAGACCCCTGCCTTAGACCTTCTTCTGTAAACTCGTCAATTATCTGGCTGCAGCTAATACAATGGCCTTTCTTGTCGCCATTTGTTTGTTTACAGTTTAAAACAAACGTTTAGAACGTTGTATTGTTTAAAGTCAATGCGCTCGCTGCAAACGTTCGCCGATTCTGAACGCACCTCTGGATCGCACGATAACCATTGAAAAGTTTGCAATGGTTTATGGGATGAGTAGTTCCTTCACTCGTTCCCCAAAAATCATTTAGTCAATAAAATGTTTTATGGTCACGAATAGCCTGACGTATAATTGGCTTGGTTCCAGGCTTAAAACTCTTTATTTATTCTTTTTATAACGACTTTACGAAAAGTCAATGAAGAAAAGAAATAGGAAATTTACTTACGGAACCACTGCTGTTAATAAAAGGGTTGGACGCTCTTTAGATACATTTTCGTGAGCATGAAATGAAATCGCGTGATACCGGCTTGCACATTAGATGCATGTAAGAGCACCATGGAAAGAATATAGATTGTGATTCGCGCCTGTGCTTCCAAATAACAAATGAAATCGACTGACATAATGTATGAAAAACGTTTCAATATTTGTTTAATCACCCATCAACAACAAATAATCTTAAGATATCTTTTACACATCGCATATGTTAAATTTCTATATATCAAATATCAACTTTAAATCAGTCCTTTACTCATTTGTCATTCTCTGTGCATTGCATTTTCTTTAATCCTATACCATCAAGCCTACTGACCAAGCTGATGACAAATCCAGCTAGCTGTGGTTCATACTGGTATAAGCTACAAAGATTGGCCAGCGAGGTAGGCAACTGTACTTTTGAATACACTTTGAAAGTAATCCGAAAGACAATATTGCATCATTCCTGCATGTTCCCCTCAAAAGTCAAATAAAAAGTAACACAAACTATTAACACCTGCAAATAATATTAGCCTCTTAGAAGGAAAGATAAACGGTATTTCAAAAAGGTTATTAGACACCGGTGCTTAACACAATACTTTTACACAAACAAGGCATCAGGTTTTACTTTTTTTCCCCAAGTGTCATAGTTCACTTTCCCCACCCATTCATTTTCCTGCAATTTTACACATCCAAGTGACCTCTGAATCTGGGTAGTCAGAAATGCAGTTACACAAGAGAATAGGAGTTGATATCTGTGGCTCTGATGCAAACTCTCATCTGTTGTGCTGTTAGTTCTTTATTGTTATTAGGCAGTTGTCAGAATTTATCTGTATCCGTCACATTAGCTCAGCATTTGTCACAGAAAGGATGGAGCCTGCCCCATTACAAATACAAAATAAACCTCCCCCCATTCCGAGGTGTCCATCCACACACACACACACAAACACACACACACACACACTTTGTATTTTAAGTGTGAGCTGAGGTTTCCCACGTCGTCTAAGTCCAATACTTTTGTAAACAAATCTCTAGTCATGTCAAGCTATGACATGACGTCTCAAAATGAAAAGGACTAAACTTCCGATTTTTTAAATTATATATTATATCATAGTAGCTTTGTGTCACACACAAACCAATTAAAATTAATGATCTCATATAAACACGTTTTCTCAATCTTTTAATTGACTACCTGGCGCGAGATAATTTGCAATGTAATTTGCCTTTTTAAAATGTCCCCTGAATATAAAATTAAACCTAACTTTTATTCATTGGCCTGCCCTACAGGCCTTATTTTACCCAGCGGCCATCTTGGTTCTGAATACTAGCTGGTTGGGGGGAACTGAATGCAGAGCTCCACATTCTGTTTCCCCCCATTCAACTAGCGTTCAGAACCAGGATGGAAACAAAATGCCCGCTAGGTGAATACGACCCTTAGGATCCCACTCTGCTTGCATAGAGAGTTGTGAAGAGTGTCTGACCAGCAGTATCTTTCTGATACGAGGGCAGGTAATAGGGGCTTACAAAAGCAACAGCAACAATAGCAGCAGCAGCAGCATAGAAATGCTTGGTTAAAAATCAAACAACTAGAGATTCCCAGTCCTGTTAGTGTTTTGTTAACCAATTGACTATCTAAGGACATGATCAAAATCACAGCGAATTAGCCCCCCCATCTCACATTTGGATCAGGAGTTTTCTAACAGATAGCATGACAACACGTCATCCTTGAGATGTAGTCTAGCACTACAGGTGTGTTGGCTAGCAATCATATGTTCTGATTAAATTTTCTTTTTGCCAGCATATTATATATTTCCTTCCATGAAATGAAATGAACGTTTTAAAATATAACAACATTGGCCTCGGTATATGATCCATCCAAGCAGCATGGTCTCATTAAAAGGCAGACTTTTCAAAAAGTTTGGCATCTCCATGAGGATTAAAGACTGTGAAGGGATAACAAGGGGTTCAGCAAGAGACAAGAGACAGAAAAGACATTTAAAGTAAAAAAACAACTTCTTAAATAAGTTTAAAAAAGGAACAAATTAAAAAAGGCAAAATGCCCTCAGATGAAAGATCTGTTCAATTTGTTACAATGATTAATCTCTTTTTGTTTCCCTGCCTCCTCCAGCCCAACAGTATCATGGCCACCTTCTTTGCCCCTGCATGTATCCCATTCTTTAAGAGGGAAACCAGTTCAACCTTCACTCTTGGCCCCGGGGTGCTTGCCCAATGGAGGTTACCACTAGCACCATCCACATCCCTTAAGTCCACGGTAGGCTGAGTCCAATGTTTGCTCTCTGAGTTAGTTATGCACACGGCGTTCCACTGTCACCGGAACTCATAAATGGGCACACTGTGTTCCCAGACGTGGTTGAGGTTTAGAGACTGGTACCTGTAAAATAAATAAAGAAAAAAATACAAGAATTTACATATTGGGATATGGAAATACCATACAAAGTTCTGATAAAAAGATTCACATACACCCTATAACAATTCAGCCAGATCTTTTTCCAGTACTTGTGGGAGAACCTTAGTTGCATGCCAAGACCCCCCCAGAATCGCTCTTCCAGTCTCTTTCAGTGAGTGCCATTTAGAATCCTTCCATTTTCCTTCCTGCCTGCCTTGGTTTTGGCCTCGGAAGCCTTCAGCGGCTGGTTGTTTTGTCCGATACACAAGGTAATTACCATTCAGAGCTTCTGTGGTAGTAGTAGCCCTCGATGGTGGCAGTGGACTTCTGGAAGCAGATGTAGTAGAAGCCAGCAAAGGACGCACCGCTGATGTCTTTGATGGTGTGGTCCGGGACCAGAAACTGCTCCTGGTTGTCAAGATCATAGGTTAGATCCGATGAATAACACAGTAGAAGTGAGAAATGTCCATGTTTCACTTTTGTCGTTTATGCTAACCAACCTTCCACCTCATGAAGACGTAGTCGCTGTTGCTCAGTGCCTCGTAGTCGAAGTCATCCGAGTTAAAACATTTGGCATATTTGTAAAAGGACTGAAACTTTCCCTGGTAACAAAAAGAAGAGACCACAATAAAACCAGTAAGAATTGGAGACTTGCAGATGCGCTGGTCCAGAATAGATCACAACTCCAATCCAGGAGTCCATACCCAGTGCTTTCGGTCCACATCCTCATCTGCGTCCCACTTTCTTGTTAAAAAAGGCCTCTTTCTGCTGATGATTTCACCAGCAAAGAACGTTGTCAGGGTTGGATACTCCTGGAACGGGATGATCAAGAGTAGAGATTGATTATTAGTAGCTAGATTTGCATCGTAACTAGATTGGCATGAAAGCTGCGACTGAGTGAGTTTAAATATAGAAACAAGATTAAGGTTAATATTATATTAACGTTGTTAATATGTATTTAAAAAAAGCAAAATATATGTACATTAATTTAGCAGACGCTTTGGAAAGAGATTAAATTAGTGCAGTCAACCATGCCTATACAACAAAAAAAGTGCAAGATTTATGTGAGAGCATACACATGCATACTGAATACCATAGGCTGTCACTCATAATTACAGCAAAGCACTACAAGCCCCACCAGGTGCCGAAGGTGTTACATATTAAACCGGTTCCAAGGCTGACCTGAACTACACGCTCAACGCTTACAAACGGCATTGTATCCCACTTGCACATTCAGATATAAAAACCTCAAATTCTGGACCAGTTTCAGCTGCGTACCTCAGTCAGGCCTTTGATCTTCAGGTAACCACACAAGTAGGAGTCTTCTACGGTCACATGCTGTCCAAAATCAAAAGACAAATGGTTGGGCCCATAGATTAAAATACAATTTGTTCCATACAATATGGTAAATATTGTAAACATGCAAGTGTTAAGATTCTAGTATGGTGGCGGTGAGGCAGTATAAAGCTGCTATATCATTAACCATGCCAGGATTGTTTTTTAGACAGTAAAATTAGAAATTGCCAATTTTCGTTTTTTGTATAATAAACAAATCGAACTTAGAATTACAACTGTGTATGATGGCATTGTTCCAATCAAAATATTTCCAAACCATTGGTTGGTATTAACGTGGCTTGTCACTAAATATGGTCATAGTGTCAACGTTGAATGACAGTCACAAATAGCCAAATAAGCTAACGTTGGCTAGCTAGTAAACAGAACTCGAAAAATAGCTGAAATATGTGTAACACTCCAAGGCAACACACCAAAACGGACTTATGAAACAACTTGAAGGAATGGAGGTTACCTGCAAAATGACCTCCACGTCGTACGAGTTTCCTTTGCTCTTCTGATATCCCCGAAACTGTGAGCCGCTGTAAAGCAGTGTAGTGCCAATGCCTGGTTGGGAAGTGTTTATCGGGGCAGGGGGTGTAAGATAGTCCGGTGTTGAACAGGCCGAAGCTGTTCTCTTGCAGCATTCAGCTCGGACAGGCATTGTGAACGCTAATGTATGAGTGTCACCCACTGCAACAGTCATGAACCTACCGAGAGATCAACCCCACACTGGAAATGCCAATGACTGACAGCCAGTGGGGTTAATAAGATATGAAATGTCCAAGTCTGAAACCTGGTTTGAACTCGATTTAGCTTTCCATGGGGCTGGGTGCTAAAAATGAGACGTCGCATTTCAGAATATAGCTTCACTCATTTTCATTGGCTGGTTAGCCTTATCCCATGTACGAGCAAGATCCTCATTGGATAGTTTCCAGTGAGTCACATCAGTGCTTTCGTTATATTGATCCTTTTTAAAAACGTTAACTAAACCAAAGCTTTATTTTCAAATGTATTTGTATTATATTTTATTAAGAAATATGCAAAATGCAGAAGACATCATTTATTGAAATATATACTAGCAATGCAATGTTTACTAACTAGAGTGGTCAAACACAGTGTTAGAGCCCTCCCTCCATCCTGATCGCCTTGCTACTCGTGGTGCAGCACCTCCTCCAGCTGATTTCTCAGATGTTGTATGAAATACTGGATCTCTGAAATGCACTTGCGATTCCGCCATACTTCTTCATCCTGGATCTTCAAGTCACGCACAAAGAACAGAAGCAAATTATCATTCATTCCTATTGAACTGAACTCATTCAATTATTTAAGAAAATTATGATCTAATAGTACCTTTTTAATAAGGTTCATAATCCAGGCGTTGATGCGTGTCACCAGCTTGTCCTCTCGATTGTCAATCCTCAACATGTGGGAGTCATGAGACGCGCCTACTGCATTCATGATGGTTTCTTTGTCTACAAATAACTGCAGGGGACACAAATAGGTGGTGTCTTGCTGGGAGGAAGTAGTAGGCCTACTACTGGTTATGATACAAAACACTATTTACAGTGTTGTGGTCACCACTACTGCGACGACAACATCACTCCTCTGTGATAAACTACTGACCATTCCAAACATTTGCGTGAGTGGATGAAAGTTTCAAAAGGTGATATGATACGTGCTTTTCTTGAGTGGCCATAGTTCACAGTGTTTACGGACGCTTCTTTACAGATTAGGCCTACTACTGTTTTTTTTTGTCTTTTTAGTTTTGCCAATTATGCACTTACATATCCCGCCTTCAGCAAAATTAATGGTCAAAACAAATATGAAGCAAAAGAAAGTGAAACGCTGGCTCACCAAGATTTGATTCAGACTTCAGAAATGAATCTTTAGATGAATAAATGAATATGTTGTCTGATTTCTACATTGTCAGGAACTGACCATTAGCACAATGTAAAACACTGACCGCTCTAACATCGTCAGGCAGGTCGTCCTCCACCTCGTTCTTGGCGACCTTCTCCAAGGTTGCCATGGCGATGTCTTTGATCTCCTCGTGAAGGTGGTTCTCCAGATCCCGACACTGGGCGAATGTGTTTATTGATCAAAGAAACCAGCCAATCTGACTTTGAGCTCTAACTCAGAAGATCGGCTCGGTTCACCAGTGGTGCTGGTGCATAATAAAGATTACTGTGGCCTATAGTATGAAAAAGATATAGTCCTTGAACTGTTTCAATGAAGCTGCCAATCATGTCTGTGATGTTTCTCTCGAAGTCTTTAATAATCTCCTGCAACAGAAATGGCAAATAACAAATAATATTAAATGTAAAATATCATAATCTTTGATAAGCCTGTTTTGTTATTGGTCTTAAGTAGTACAGCCTACTTTTATAAAAAATAAGATAATAATAATAATATGTTGAGATTTTTTTAGATAAAGCTCATATTCAACCCATTCTCCATAGCTTTCTCAAACACCTCAATATATTCCTTCGTACCTCACATAAAAAAACACATAAAATGTTGATTAATATATTTGCATTGCCTTTTATCCACTCAGTGCTACTTTCTGAACTATTGGAGCTCCACTGTCCTTCCCATACAAAAAAACGAACCAACCTCCATCTGGTCCACTAGCTGCAGCTCCAGAAGCAGACAGCTGTCACAGAGTGTCTTGATGTCCGCCATGTACTGGTTCACTTGAGCTTCCTGCTTGGCCGCATCCTCAACCTGCTTCAACTCTAATATCCTCTAGATAGAGGTGGGTTGGTATAAAAGGTATAAACTTTTACAATGTCCTTTAAACATTTTTTTTAAAGAGATGGCGACCTACTGGGACTTATGATCTAGATCAGATTTAGCAAAAAAAGTGATCAACCTGGGTGTAACTATTTAAAGCAAGAGATAATGCCTCAATTTTCAGACCATGTGGCCTTTACGCATGGTCTGCCCTTAATTTGTGATTTAAACAAATGCAAAGGACTATAATGAATCTTCAAGTGCATCTGGATTGATGGCCAACCTTCTTCCGGTGCTTCTCAAAATCTGAGACCAGTTGTGCTGATCTCTGCTGCTTTTCCCTCACAGCCTCTTGAAGAACTTCCAAGAAAGCCTTGACCTCCGCCTCTCTCAGCTTCTGCTCAGCGAAGCCGCTTTCGAACATTTGTATGCACAGACCCACCAGCTGGGGCTTGAACGTAAGGAGAATGTAAGTCAAGGAGCAAACTAAGCTACAGCATGCTGGATGTCAGGCGGGTCAAATACGTTCAATATTTCAAATCTAAACAAATTAGATGAAACAAGTAGAAATTATTAAATAAGAAATACACTGCTATAATTTGATTCAATAAATGAATGTTAAACCAAATTAAATGTTAAGTGAAAAACAATTTAAACATAAATACATATTTATATTATCCGACATAGTCGCCAACAACTTTTAAGTGGCATACATTTCAATCAAGTTAATGAATAAAAGATATGTCTCTACTAGGTCTGCCACTCCAGGCAGCTGGTTAAGTTTCTGTGCTTCTGGGTCTTGGGCGACCATGCTGTCAAACAGTTGGGATCCATTAAGGTACTCCACAAAGGCATCCTGAAAACCCAGGGCAAGACAGGCCATCATTAAAGTTTCAATGGAGAAGGTAGGGCTAGACAATAGATCATATTTGCATATAGATTACATGACCTTGTGTTGTTGTAATTCTTCTTGCCGTTTCTGTTCAGCTTCTGTGGCCTTGAGTGTCTGCAACTCGTTGTGTCGTATCTCTTCGATGGCATATTGGTATTTTGCAAAAGCTTGCTTCTTCTGTAAAGAGAAAAGACATAGGGGAATCTAAATCCAACAGAGGTGCAGTCAATTCAGGACTGATTTCAAATTATTTTCACTGTGTACAGCCTTTTTGTGTGTTTCTACATTCAATTCCCTGTTAGTTTATAAGGCCACTAGTGAATATGGCCCATTATATGTAAACTCCTGAATCAAACAGCCGATTTGCTGTTTTGGGGATTTCGGTATATTTACCTAACCACAGTGTATGACAATGCACAACAACATTTACTACTTACAGTTTCTCCATTGAGTAACCTGTAATCCAGATACGCTAAATCTGAAAGGTAAGCAGCGATGAAGAGTTTGTAGTTCGCTTCTTGAGCAAGAGGGTTTCCAGCAAGGTTGAGGGTATGCAGGTTCTTAAACCGTCTCAGATAGATTACCTAGGGAATAAATATATATATTTATAATCAACCTAGGCCATGTTTGATTATTTAATCCCATAATCTCGAGAAGGTCTATAAACATGCACTCATCACATGTCAGATTATGTTCTTTACGTTGTCTAACTGGCCCAGGCAGTTGTTTCCAATGGCGAAGAAGGTGAGGTTGTTGAGTGTGTCCATGTTCTCGATGCAGGAAATCCTGTTGTTGTAAAAAGTCAGATCTTCGAGTTTCGTTAAGGTCTCCAGACCTTCTATCTTCTCTATGTTGTTGAATGACAGATCTGGCAGAGCCATTGGGAACATGTATATGTCTACAGTTATTCAACATATAGGCATTGCTTATATCTATTTTTTTGGTTTAGAATTATATAAATTAAATTACAAATACTTAGATGTTTATATCTTACCAAGCCATTTTATATTTGTAAGATTGGCTAGTCCCTCAATCTTCTGTATGAGGTTGTTATTCAGTTGCAGTTTAGTAAGGGATGTGAACTCCCATAAATGCTCAATCTTAAGGATGTCTGTAAAAAAAAAAAATACTGTAACCTCAACCCAAATGGACACTTACTATAGCCTTTATTCATTATTTGATTTACATTTACTTACTTTTGTATTCCAGGCGAAGTTGGAGGACCGCATTGAATGATATGCCCTCTTCCTTGGAGATCTGCCCTGCCTCTTCTTTTGGGCCCTGCTCTTCTACTGCTTCCTGCAGTATCTTCTCGTCCATCACACTCTGCTCCACTTTACCGTAAAGCCTGATCATTTTGCGCCTTGTGTTGACTTGATTAGGGCTAATATCTTGTAAAATCTATCTGCTATTAAATCTGTTACTGTACACACTATATGCTGTTTACACTAACAATTAGCGAAAAAATGTTTTCGCTATTCTCGCCAGGGTTCAACGTCTCATTCGCAACCTGATGTGTGTATCTGTTGCTTAGCAACGGGATACGTCTAAACTGCATTCAATAGATGGAATGTTGAGAACTTTTTATTGAGATGTTAATGGCTGCCTTGAACAAAAAGGAAATAACACAATCAAATAAAAAATGAAATGTCTACAGCGCATACGATTAGGAAAAATCTATAGGTCTTTGTATCGAGTAATGGTATTGTAATCGACATAGTCATATTTTTATTAGGTTTTTTAAGTATAGTACCGGGTCATGTTTCAGTTTATACTAACTTAATTTCCAAAAGTCGAATGCAAAAAAATGCGTATCCCGGTATATCGCCAGATTAGGTTAGATTAGTTTGTAGTGTAGCAATATAAATCGTCCTAATAATATAGAATACATACATAAGATCAAAAGTCAAAATGTGCTTAACAGTTTGATAATTACCCGGCATTTTTCTAAGTATGCCATATTCAACTTTAAGAGTGTTCTGCCAATAGCAACAATGAGGGTGGGACTAGTATATCGTCTTCACCTCAGATGCTGTCATTCCCAGACGGATTGTTTGTTGTGAAGATGGACTTTTTACTGGGCAATCCGTACAGCACTCCCGTGGGCCAATGTATAGGTAAGATAAGGACAATTTCATGAGTAAACTTTGCGATGCCTGAATGCCGGGAGGTAAAACGGAGTAAAATAAAAGGATGCTAAGAAGGCAACATCAAAGCTAGCGGTACTCTGCTATTTCTGCTAACGACCGTGGGCTAGCTAGATGCAAATGGTTGCCCTTATATTTTTTGTTGATTAGCAATTAAACATAAGCAATGTAATTATTATAATGTGGACCCTAGCCCGATACGTTGTATTCGTTTGTTGCGCAATGGTTTGTTATTGTAACTTATTCCAGAGACGTGGTTAAACGTCATGACTGCACAAGTTGATACATTGATTAGTGTCTTTATGAGGATTAAGCCTATGAGTTAAAGCTATGTGTTCAACATAATACAGTCTAGGAAAAAAAAACCGGCAGACATATTACCTGGGCTGTTTTTGGACCTCAGTATTTCAAATATTTCCCTCGCATCCAATAACTTTAATAAAACTGCATTTTTTTTTTTTTTTATCTTTAAGGCTATCTAGAACTTTAACCATAATCGATGATGGTAAATTATGTCACGAAGACTGGGGTATTCTGGTAATCTCACAATAAATCTATATGTATCCAACATATAGATATGGTATAGTCAACCATGATATACATTGGCTGGGGTTTGCTCTATATTCCTTATGTCTTTAAAGATGTTGTAATTGTTATTTGAGGTCCCTTGGTTCTTCCTTTTTTTTTTTTTACCTAATTTTGGGTAAGGTGTGTGAACTTGTTTAAACAAACTTTGTGTGTATTTTGGAGCTCTTTTCAAGTAGTATTTCCTGTGTTTTGAATTGGAAGTACTCAGCCAGGCTGTTTCAAACGCTAGGCTTCTTGGCACCGATTTGTCATCGCAATTTTAGGTGTGCTCAATATGTTTGCAAAATATGGGTGATGATATTTCAACCACATGGTAACTGCACATTGAATATTTTTGTTGTGTGTTTTAACTGTTATTGTACACCGTTTAGCATGTTTCTAAGCTGCTGGCAGAAATTATGCATAAATTGTGTCTTGTAAATGACGTAAGGCATACCACATGAAGCTGGAAATCCTCAGCTGTTGTCTGGTTACTAGTGATGCAATGTATAAAGAATGTACGCAGTGATTTGATGATGATACTCTCCTATCACAGTATCTTGTTCACAATTAGTATTTGCAATGTGGCACATTTTGATCACAGGTTGTTATTTGATTGGTGTCTGAAAAAGGTCAGTGTGCTTCATCAGCCATGAGATTGACAGTGTCCCACTTATTGAGTTTACATGATTCATCCAATAATAATACGAATGTAAATGGATTAACTGTGAGGTATTCAGAGATGCCATTGTTTACAGTTGCATTTGTTGGGTAAGGCTAATTCATGAATAACCAGCCACCAAATTTATCAGGACAGACAACATGATACCTGGAATGCTCCAAATAAGTCCCTCAATATCTATTAGTCATGACCCTGTGTGTGTGTGTGTGTTGGGGGGGGGGGTCATGACTCATCTCTATTGGGGGGGGGGTTTGGAGACAGTGTTGTGTCTTTGGTATTCAGAAGCGGCCATTCAGTGTGGCCATGGACAGGATGTGCCCTCATTGTCACCCACTGACAAGCTGCTTAAGTGCCAAGTCATACAAGATGGCCCTGTGACAATGGCCCTTGCCAGGACTAAAAACAACTTATAATGCAGATAAAACGGACCATATCACTCATCATGTATTGGAAATGGTGCACTCTGCACTATCACTTCTTGAATTTCACAGCAGTTGTATAGCAAAATATTGACTGTTAAAAAAAATAAAGTATATATATATTCAATAACATTCCCTTTCAGAAGGGAAAATATTCATCATCCTTTTTTCATCCCTGTTCACTAGTATACTCTGATTTTCTAGGATGGCATCCACTTTCTGAATGGTTAAAGTATTTCAGTAAAAAACTAAAGAAAAAGAGAGGTTAGGTTATTAAGAGAAGAGAGGGAGGAGGCAGAAGTGGTGGGATAGGATGGGGATTTGTGGCTTTGTTGACGGAGGATGGCACACTCTAGCACCCTTTACACCCATGTGACCCGCCTTGCTTGACTAGTTGGGCGTCCTTTCCCAGGAGTGGGACAGTGAACAAAGAACAGGCTAGCACGTTCAGAAAACCACTCTGTTAAAACCCCATCATTTCACAGAACATAGTTCTGCACTGTGTCAGTGATGCTGTTCAGAGTTTCTGTTTCAGAGCTTACTGGTTCCTATGTAATAATTTGAACAGTATTCTTATCCAATGCAACTTGCAGTGAAGTGAGTTGAATGTTGTTAATGAGCAGCAAGGTCTAAGGCCTTGCTCAAGGATGCCTACAGGTAAACTGTGGACACATTTGGCAAAGACAAACATGATGCCTTCTAGCCACAACACTATACTGCCCCCCCATCCCGCCCTCTCTGCCCCCACTTCTACCTGGCAATCCGCTTGAGAAGATTACTTGGGTTATTCCTAGTTGGAAGTTGCTGGATAATGCTTTCAAACCAGTGTTACTCATCGAAACGTTTGGATAAAAGCCTTAGATGTATCTACTCTGTTCACCTTGGAGAACATGTTTGATTTGTAATGGACGATTTGTTATTGGTCAGAGATTTGCCATATCATGTGGTTATTATTCTGGTAGACCTGTTTATGTATACTATACAGCCCTGTTTTGTTTGTAATCTAATCAAGACGTTTACAGTTGAAAGTGCCTTATTTTGAGGTATCCCATAATTTCAAATAAGAGCCCTTTTAGAGGTTCACAGAGGTATGTTGCTTGGTTCAGTAAGTCACCCATAAGTCTGTGAGTAGTTGTGCTCCATTCCATTCAGAGCCCATAAAGAGGTCTGCTGTTCTGCAGCCATTTTGTACTGGCCCTCGCCCTGGGGGCTGCTGGGCAGCAACACTCTCTGTACACGCTTCACAATGGGCTGGTGAATGTAAATCAATTTGTGGGCAGTATCAGTCGGTCACAGGGAGTCAGTCACAACATCTCAATCACAGCCATTCTCTCCATTCTCTGAATCCACCGTCTCATGGGATACGGACGGATTCAGTAAATGTACTGCACATGCTTGCATCATAGAACAAGTTTGATCAGAAAGTAGTCAAGTTTGTTTGCTTTTGTTTGTTTCAAATTAATATTTCATTTTAGGTGGCATAACATTAGCCTTCCAGCAATCTGCGCAGTGTTGTTATTCATGCCTTTGACTGATATCTGGCAACCAATTGATAAACAGTTTGTTTTTGCCATCTAACCGAGATTTAGTTTTTTCGTCAAACAAAATCTGTTTGAAGAAAAACATACCTACACAGTGTGATTTACACTCATATACCAGTACTTTAAATGCACCAGATACTTTTAGTATTATGTAAGCCAGTCTGCTTTTTAACTAAGTTGTCTTTTGGAAAGCCAGTCCTGCACTGGCTCTGACGAAAATGCTCTGAGAATCTGTCATCGGATTGTTATCACAGTGCTGCCAAGAAACACCTATACAGCACTCTTAGCTTTATTTCTATCAAAGTTTGTGTGACTCACAAAGCAATGCTATTTACTCCAATTGTTATTTTGACTTAGCTTAAACATAGCCTATAAGCCTACATCTTTAGAGAGTGGCTCTGGGTCAAGTACGAATGTGTCTTTTGGAAACGTTGAGGTTTGGGTAAAAGGCAAATTTGTTCTATTGGGCATTTACATATCTAGCGTCAGAATTAAACTGGCAGTTTTATATTTTGGCTCATAATTCAGATCCAAAGTCTGAAATACCGAATGCACAAGCGATGATCAGACAGAAAGGCCTGGGGCAGAACTTCAAACACCTTGATCTTAAATGGTTGACATGACTGCGGATCTGCTTGTTGTCTTTGCCCAGAGCGGGCAACTGACGGAGGGCTGCAAAGCGAGGACTGGACCCTCAATATGGAGATCTGTGACATCATTAATGAGACAGAGGAGGGGTGAGAGACACACACACACACACACACACACACACACACACCCCTGACGACTATGACTTTGTTGTTGTGACCAGTTGTGCACCAGATTTGATTTCAAATCTGGTGCACTGCTACTTTCTACTTGATAACTCATCACACAAATACACGTACACACACACACACACATTGCAAGCAACTGTATAGTCAGCATTGACATGTGCTACTGGATGACAACCTAAGAGATCGTACTTTGTGTGCCATCTCTCTCTCTCTCTCTCTCTCTCTCTCTCTCTCTCTCTCTCTCTCTCTCTCTCTCTCTCTCTCTCTCTCTCTCTCTCTCTCTCTCTCTCTCTCTCTCTCTCTCAGATTCCTCCTGCCCACTAGCATACCCACTCCTTTTGGAACCTTGCATAGATTCTCGCTCTCTCTTACACTGTCTCACACTCACTCACTAAAAAAGTATGTCAGTGTGATGGCATACATGTACTCATGCACATACACACACTTACATAAGCATGAACACTCACAGATGCAAGCATGCAGACTTTCACACGCATGCGTCTCATCAGCGACTCATCTGCAGTCCAGGCGTGTGGGCATAAAGTGGGCTAACCTGAGCTCTTTATATATGATTAGCTTTGATCTTGCCTCGGGAATAACTGATGGAAGGAACTTCAGAAAGAGAGAGGGAGATAGATGGGGAGAGAGAGATGCTAACAGATGGGCAGACCAACTGTGCTGCTGTGTCGCTGTCCTCCTCGTCCAGCGCCGCAAGATTTATGCCGTCGAGACAGACGGACAGCTGCTGCCGTGCCACTGAGAGTCATTCATTCCAACAAAGTTCTGAAGAAAAGAAGCTCCCCCTTGCACGTTGAGCCAGGCTGTTTCCTAACTCCCTGTGCCCCCTTGTCCCCCCCAGGCCTAAAGATGCCATGCGGGCCCTGAAGAAGAGGCTGAGTGGGAACAGGAACTTCAGAGAGGTGATGCTCGCACTCACGGTGAGATATTGAATGGATTGGTTACTGTGGTAATCACAGTGAATATTTCATTAAAGGCCCACAAAGAGAGAGAAAAACTGCTTTATCGGCCATCCAGGAACCACGGTAGATGCGTAGCCCCACCAAGTGTATTCATTTCCACTTATCTTCTCCATCCTGACATTCTTTTCTTTCTTGTTTTTCACCCTGAAGCTGTCAAAGCTGTGCTTTTGTTTTGCATTTCAAAACAAACCCGCACACAGTATTGTAAGATGCAGTGGAAGACTCACCCCTGTCCATTGAAACCCTTGGATGTCTTCAAAAACAAGCATCCCTCTGGATCGTCATTTCCTCCCGCCACTTCCATTCATCGCTGCTTCTCTCCCTCGCCATTCCCTCGCTAGGTGCTAGAGACGTGCGTGAAGAACTGCGGCCACAGGTTCCACGTGCACGTGGCCACCAGGGACTTCATCGACGGCGTGCTGGTCAAGATCATCTCCCCTAAGACCAATCCCCCAACCATCGTTCAAGAAAAAGTACTTGCTCTCATCCAGGTAGACCGACTGGCTAAATTGGCTTGCATTTAGTCTCACAAATCGGACTCTTAACAGATTCATAGCTAACGTCTGATGGCAGATGGGATCAAATCTGAGTGAATGGGGCATCTCAATTTCTTTTGCTTCATATTTGTTTTGACCGATCATGTTGATAGAGGCAGGGAACTTTCAGGGTGTCATTGTTGAACACAAACTATGCCAGCAGTAGTAAACTTTAAAAAAGTGTGTATAGTATAGTATCGGTTTCAGTATAGTATACTATAGGTTTCATATCCACACTTGTACAACTGAGTAGGACTGCTGGATTCCAGATTAGTTTGAATAAGAAGGTCAAGTGATTTGATACTGGTTACTATATTTTTAGTCGCATGTAATTAAATAGCAAGTAGGGGGCTGGACGGACATTGGGGTCCACCCTTCATAATATATATTGCAAGATCTGTCAGGGCTCCATTCGTTAAATGATTTAATTCAAAAGAGTTGAGTGGTGTGGAGTAACTTCCCTTCTGCCACTTTTAGTTCATCACTGACAGGATTGCTTAATTTATTTATTTGAGCTGTCGCTCCCAACAACGACTGGACGAAAATTTATTTGCATCTCAGTGTGACAGGGTGTTGTCCTGTAGCTCCAGTGTGAGCTTCTAGGCTAGATGACGTCGTATTGACTGATATCACCCTCCAACATTGCTTATGCAATGTATTCAAAGCTTCGTAACAAAGTGATCAGTAATCCCAGGCCTTTGCCACTCCTCTGGTCGTCCCAAACCGTGTGAGTGCAGCGCTCCCTCCGCCCCAGATGTTCATAGCTGATTCCTGCTTGGTATCTGTTTACCTGGCAGCCTAAGGCAACACATGCTGTCCAACTCTACCTACCTTCTTTCCTACTGCTCTCCCTTAGTCTCGATGAAGATGTTTCCCTACCCTACCCTAGCCACCATGCTTTTATTCTCTCTCGTACTGTCTCTCTCTCTCGCTCTCTCTATTATTTATGAGGCTCAGTTGGATGCTTTATGTGGTAGCATGGAGCCACATGGCACACATTTAATTTAATGAGCATCACATTTCATTTTCAGTTTGAACTTGGGACCTGCTGGGTCTGTTTGGGTGTGACATTTTGTACAAACTGATGCTGATGAAGCCGTGCTATGAGGTCGAATGAGGGTGAATGGAGGAATATTGGATATATATATTTTTTTATATTAGTACAATTTGACAATGTTGTGCTGAAAACAATAGACCTCCCTTTTTCTTATTTAAAGTTTAATGTTGACTGTGTGTGTGTCTGACATTAAGGCGTGGGCAGACGCCTTCAGAAGCAGCCCGGACCTGACGGGTGTAGTCCACATCTACGAGGAGCTGAAGAGGAAAGGGGTTGAGTTCCCCATGGCCGACCTGGACGCCCTTTCCCCCATACACACGCCACAGAGGGTGAACACGCATACACGCACTCACAGAGAACTGGCTCTCTAGTCATTTAGAGTAGAAGGCCCTTTGGTGACTCACATGAATTCAGAGGTATCGGGGGTGTCTTGCTCACTGACGCCTACAGGTAGGCTGTCTACATTGGGGATCGTACTCAGTACTTCTTGTGCTGGGAGTAGAACATCCTAGCCTGCTACGCTCTCATGCCCCCTGAGTTCGTGGATTTTCTCCACTTCCAGGGCCTCCCTGAGGTGGACCCGGCAGTGCTGAAGTACAGAGCCCCTGCCATGACCCCCATCGCCGCCCTTCCGAGACCCACCCCTGTGCCCCCCACGGCTGACACCTCTCCGCCGCAGATCCCCCACGTCCCCGACGCCTCGGGCCCCATCACCGCCAACCCTGAACAGGTGGGCGGCACTGGGATGACAACGGAGTTCCAAGCGCTTTGAACTTTGTTCCTGCTAGACAGGAAGAGTTTTGAAAGTGTGGTGTATGGTGTGTCGTATTCACACAGTGTTTAGTCACTATAACAGTCTGGTTGTAGCCAGTAATATGCATTAAGATCTTACATACCTCGACGCTTGCGTATGATAACGGGTTACCGTTTCAAATAATTGCACAAATGAGCACGTGTCTGCTTATTCAGAAACTGAATTCTCTTTGGAGCGCATGAAGCTGAGGGTGACCCTTGACCCCTTCTCTTCCCCTCCAGATCGCCCGGCTGCGCAGTGAGCTTGACGTTGTGAGGGGAAACACCAAAGTCATGTCTGAGATGTTGACGGAGATGGTTCCTGGGCAGGAAGACTTCTCCGATCTGGAGCTGCTGCAGGTTGATAACCACTAAATAACCACTAAAGGCCGGTTTAGAGTCCTCCGTAAAGGGCTGTGCGTAGACACGGAGAGCCCTCTCCGAGACACTGTCGGAGACCCTCTCAGTAGCTTAGGTGCGCATCCAATATTTTTTAACTACCCGTCGACGCAACGGAGACTGCAAGGGCTGTGATTGGTCCACTAACAAAACCATTTCCGGAATCCCTTCTCCGGTTTGACCTTGAACATTATTTACTTTGTACATTGTTTACTTTGCACATTAAGGACCAATAAAAAAAAAGATAAGATTTGAAAAGCTAGGAAAGCTAAACACTATTTACATGGTTTGTAGTCAACATCGGGCGGCGAATTGCATCGCTTATCCGACATCCCAATGGAGAGCTGCGAATGCTCGAGGGGTCTCTGTAGTTACGGAGTCAGATTACGGATTACAGAGTCGGAGTAGTATACTTTTGCCTTTAGTTAGCACAATTTAATAAATTACAACTTGATAAATAATGAGGGCAGTGTTCACTCAGAAGATGATGATTCAGACCCTAGATGTCTGAGGGGTAGTGCACTGTTTTCTGTCTCCCTTAGAAAAAAGGTGGAAGTTGAAAGTGTTATTTTATAGTTTGGTCCACTTTGATTTATTTGCTGCCACTAGGGGGAGTAGTGTCTCCAGTTATTGTAGGAGTTCCTCACCCACAAGGTTTGTTGGAATTTCTACTACTGACTTTGAAGCAGTGGCACCAATAATCTTGGCTCATAAGGTAATCCGCTCAAGCTAAATTCTTCGTTTGCATTTAAAGTAGATTGTCAAGATAAGCGAAATACGTTTTAAACTATTCTTACACATTCTTTAGCAGAACTGTAATGTTTAAACCCATAGTTCAATAGCTACTATCAATGTGTGAATTTAGAGAATTGGAAAGCATTGTATCAATGATGTAGATGTATCTCTCTTGGTAGCTGTCCAGACCAACCCACCATTAGCATGAGTGTTTCGGTCTTCCTTCAGCCTTCATGTCCTTGAATGTGCTCTGCCTCCTCAGCCTGTTCATTTAATGAGCTGCACAGAGTAATGGGCCATGTTGACCGGCGGTCATTATATGACAGGAATAAAATGTTTGTGTGTGTGTAGGAGCTGAACAGGACATGCAGGGCGATGCAGCAGCGGGTAGTGGAGCTGATATCCAGGGTCTCCAACGAGGAGATGACCGAGGAACTGCTGCATGTCAACGATGACCTCAACAACATCTTCCTACGCTACGAGAGGTCTCAAAAACACACACACACACCTGCTGTGAATAGTTGAATGCATGTTAAAATAAAAATAATTGAAATGAAAAAACAGCTGGTTGGCATTAGGAGTTATCTATGTGTAGAAATGACCCCCTTTGCGGTAATGTAGTCATATGCAGATGTTTTCTGTTATAATGGATGCATCAGGATAAAATGGACACTGGTAGGTAGATGGCAAATTATACTTTAACTGATGATAATGGAGTTTTAAATATTTTCGGTCTTGGTGGGCAGTCGTACATCATGGACATCTTGGCAATATTAATGGAATATCGCTGCTTTTCCATGGGGGAACAGTCTGCAAACACGTGCATTTGTTTTCAAATGCATAAGTTCAAAAGTCAGCACTCTAAATCTTTTGTATAAGGGAAATAAAACTGCCTTCTGTCTTAAAGAAGAACTCAACTACAACTCAGGAACTGATAATTGTTGTGGCCAATTGTTTTGTTGTTTCACAGATATGAAAGGTACCGGTTGGGTAGAACTGGACAGAACAACGGAGTGAGTACACACACCACAAAAATGATCCTTTATTGATTGAGTGAAAAAAACATTGAATGTTGGTCATTTTCCATGGTCTATTGAATTATTGCATCCATATTCAAATACGCCTCTTTCACGCAAATCGAAATCTCACAAATTTGTTTAGCTGGAATATTTGTTTGAATATTGGCGCAATGATCGGCAGTAAAATGTTGAGCTGTTGAAATTTTGAACACATTGAATGCAACAAGGCACCCCGATGTTACCTTGCAAAACATGGCTTGCATGCACAGTTTCACACTTTGGACTATGAACCCAGGAGAAGATCATTCACCTGCTTTTTACAGAAAACTTCTGCCAGTTGCACTAGCTGTGTGTGTGTGTGTGTGTGTGTGTGTGTGTGTGTGTGTGTGTGTGTGTGTGTGTGTGTGTGTGTGTGTGTGTGTGTGTGTGTGTGTGTGTGTGTGTGTGTGTGTGTGTGTGTTAATTGCAGAGATAGGAGGCGATAGAAGTTAGGGTGTTTGACTCCCAATCAAAAGGTTCTCTGCACGAACCCCCTTGTCTGCAGTCCACCTGCAGGCATCGTTGAGCCCCCACTGGCTCATACATTTTGAGCAGTGACTATACAAAATGTATATATATTTTTTAAGTTTCTTAAGGTGAACATCAATTGAGATTGATTTCTGTTCATACATAAGAGGAGAGAGACTTCAAAATTAAGAGCACGCAACAACCCTTATATAGCAGTCTGTGTGGCCAGTGTCACACACAAATAATATAAGCTAGAATTAAATCATAATTAATAATATATTTCTGATAATATTTAAAAAAAATTAGACCCTGAGAATCCCATTTTGGTTTGTGTTTGTATCTTTTTATGTTTGTGCCTGCAATATGACATATAAGTCCCAAACATTGGTCGCTTCATGATCAGGCTCCATTAAATCAAAGAACTCTTTGTCAAGAAGTGACTAAGTTCCCATCGTCTCTCCCAGATGTTGGGCGAGGCCACAGAGGACAACCTGATAGACCTGGGCCCCGGCTCCCCTGCAGTGGTCACCCCTAGGGCCGCTGCCAGCCCCTCTCCCGCCTCCTCTCTCATGGGGGCTGCCGCCTCCCCTCCCAACCACCCCCCCACCACCTCCACTTCATCCTCAGCCCAGGGCGGACTCAGTAAGTTCGGAATTACAGAAGCGCACGATGCACAGGTTAGCATTAGGTATCAGTATTTGTTGTTATTGTTGTTGTGGCTGTGCGAGAATTAAATGTGATCGGCCCAGTAAACCACAGCATTGAGACACACGCACACACACACACACACACACACACACACACACACACACACACACACACACACACACACACACACACACACACACACACACACACACACACACACAGTCCCACAGACCCTCAGACCCGACATTGGCGTTGAAAGGCAAACTTTCCCACTACGTACCTCATTCCCCCGGAAACGCTGCCTCAATTCCCCCGTTGCCTTATCTATGAAAAACAACCCCTCCTCACCCAGAGCGTGCTGCTGCTTTTGGGGTTAAGGTCATTGGCCGTGCTGTAATGGTGAAAGATGAAAAGATGTCCAGACCCACAGGGTAGTTGGCCTAGTCGACTGCTCTTTGAGGGTATACGCAGGTGACCCCATCTTGTTTGTATGCAAGGGCTCAATGGGCTGCGCAGAAAAATGGATGCCACGTGGAAATGGACCCACCTGGACATGACTACGCTGACAGACCATCCATTGACCATGAAAGCACGTGTTGTAGCCATGAGGTGTCCATATGGCCCCTACACAAACGCACAGTCAGAGTTCTGAGTCAGCTCATCCACCTCCTTCCTTCCTCCTCTAGACGTTGGTACGGACAGCGTTGGCAGCGCCCTGCCCTCCATCTCCTGCCGGAACCCCGATGACTTCGACATGTTCGCCCAGACCCGAGGTAGCTCGCTGGCCGACCAGCGCAAGAAGTAAGCAGCGGATTGGGAAAAACAAACGCACCTGTGTTTTTTGGAAAACAATACGCCCATTCACCAGGACTCATGAGTTAAACGCACCGTTCACACATCCCTTGGGCTTTTTGGGAGTAGGCAAAGCCTCACAGCACATACTACTGTTGGTAAAGTGATTGACTCAAGATGCCAGACCCATACCTGCTTTTTTATGTGGATAACATTTAATAATAGAATACCCTTCCCTTAATTCCCTTACTTGTACCACAACTTCTGGGGCTTGTCTAGTTTGCGACCGGCTTTATATTGAATTTGTGCTGTATTAATCGGACCAGGAGTGGAACCGAAAGCAACTGACCTCCATACAGCACTTATTCATGCTAGTGTGGTTTGGCTTTTTGAAACGCTCAAATTCAACATCCAATCGAAGCGTTTATGATGTCAGCGTCGTGATGGGCCTTATTTGCATTTGCCCGTTGCTTGGGGAGAACCCTGTGATCACACTGAATAACTGCCCTGACCAATGTGCCCTGCTGTGTGTTTTTAGTGTAAAGTATGAAGACCCTCAAGCCCTGGGGGGCCTGGCCTCCGCTCTGGACGTCAGGCAGCAGAACACCGGAGGAGCGGTGAGTCTGAGTCTCCATGGGGTGGGGTGGTGCTGGATACATGCCTCGTCTGTGTAGTGTTCTCCAGGTACACCCCATGACTTCCCCATGCACAGTTCCAGTGATCCTCATGCATGTGAAGGTCCAACCTGTTCTGCTGGGGGAGTGACCTCACTAAACCACTGGCACTGGAGATCTGTTCATGTGTTTTAATCGGGATTGATCCTGTGGCGCCGTGGCAACTCGGGATATAGATATATATATACACAACTTTGCTTTTTTCAAATATAAAGTAAAGTAAGTTCTTAGCAGGTTTGTTCTGTAACAATGGCGCTTTCACACTTATCTGGGTCCTGTGAATTGTTTCTGTCACCTGATCTTAATCCAAATGTTTTTGACACATGCACCGAACTGAAATTTTTGCACTGGGAACAAAAGCATAAACACATGCATTCTGGTTTCATCAGTGTGTTCCCCGACACAAGCCCCAGGCTGTTGGCACAACTATTACAATGTACGCAATATATATTTGTTTTGTTTGTTAATTACACATACAAACATACTTACTTACATAGTGTGTGTATATCTATCATCTATCTATCATCTATCTATCTTTCTTGGAAAAAGTTTGAAAGAATGTTTCAATTATTCTTTCTTCTTATCTTTTTTTCCTGACCTCACTCAGTCTCCTGACTCCTCAACTTCTCTGAATGACATTCTTCTTTTGCACATCAGGCATCCCCTCCGCCTCACTCACCGGTCTTCTGGTTCTTATGCTATGCTGTTGTTTTGTTGTTGATTCAGCTGAGGTTAAAAGGGGATGAAAATCCAGCAGAGCAGGAGCTGCCCATAGACAGCTGGCTTATTACCCAAGGAATGGTGAGGACCCCATCCCATTAGTGTGACCTCCTCCATCCAATCCCATCCCCAGCTACTGCCCCACCCCCTCCCCCCCTTGTAATGCCAACTATTACTACCACATCTTCACTCGCATCCCCTGTTAATACTCATCAAGCGCTCCTACCATCTCCAGTTCCTACCCCTAATAGGCCACGTGCTGCCAACAGTAGAATGGTCAGCCCTCTCAAGGTGAATCCATACTCTTATTTATAGATGTGCAATTTGGTGGATGCTTGTTTTATCCAAAGCATCTTACCGTGAGTGCATACGGTCTTAGCATGGGATGGCCACAGCGGGAACAACCTTGGCTTTTTTAATGCCTAGCTCTACCTCTTGAGCTATGTGGATCACTTAAGCACGCACACACACCTTGTACTTTGGCTTAGGTCCATTCTAAAATGCCTACTTAGTGCAGTCCAAGAGCTGAAGCCTTTTCAAATTTCACTTCTCATCTGGGTGGGTTGATAGAGGCTCATGGGGATCTGAATGCAATCTACAAATAATCATTCTGAAAGCTGTCAAATATATGCCTAATAATTTGAATGTGATTGTAAGGTCAAAAATGCTAACTAGCCAGAGACTTGCATACAGAAATATTGTTTCTAGGAGGAGGGAGGGTTAGCAATTTTGGTAATCAAATGAAAATATCATGTTGTGATTGTGTTATGAGATGGTAACATGACTCTAGAAACACATTGCATAGCCGACAGCAAAATTTATGTTCATGTGCCGCTATTTTCTCGCCGCATAAAATATGGTGCCTATGGGCTTCACTTCCCCAGTGGTGGGTATAAGGCGATCCGACTCTCTTATCTACTGTTGGTTCTTCTTCATTTTATTTTGGTTTTCACTCTCAACCCCTGCACTTTATGGATTGAATTTGTCCCCAGAAGTAATTTTGAGGGGTTTCGATCAAACACATGCCGCCCTTTATGTCTTAGACTAAAACGTTGTAGAAAGGTATAACACTTGTTCGACACTTAAGTCCCAAACCAGTAGTCGATGGGCCCAGGGTTTCCCCCTGTTTTATGCCCATACGTGCTGGTTTGCGGCTTTTCTGGGGCAGTTTGTATTTCTGGCGATACATTTTTCTAACACATACATTATCTAAATTGCACAGCTTCCTAGAGAGTATTCTCCTAATTTACTCACCACTAGCTAGCTTGGAAGTCCCCTTTTAAAAAGTGAATTAATAATCTAATAATAGTGAAATAACCAAGACATTTTAACTGTAGCAAACATTAACACAAGTGTCATATGTATGCAGTATTTCAATAGAGGTTCTCTTGACTAATGGTGCGTTTTAGTATTCTCTGCGAACCGACTCGGACCTCGGATGTGACGTCACGCCCACACTTCAAGCGTTTTATTATGTTTCGCTCGGTCGTTGGAGAAAAACATGGACGCCACCCGGAAAGCTGTTGTCGTGGTAGCATTGGCAGAGTACCAGGCGCTCCAAAATAAGTAGGCTATAGGCCATAGGCAGAGATACGGACGCAGTAAGGTATTGCAGTAATACGAGTGATTGAAATTGCCATTTAAACCACCAAAGCGGTCCAAACACAATGAAAACAGTTCATACTTCAAGTCACTGGGCGCAGCCGTCTTGAATTCTGTCTCGGAACCCTTGCTCGGCCTCCTCTGAGTTCATTGGAGCAAGCAAGTTCGCCGTCCGAGGAAAAGGGGCGTGTTGATGAGTGTTGCTAGGCAATGTCCTCGGACCTCCGAGACGGATGGATAATAAAACGCACCATAATATATTTATTGTGGCCCACTTATCTATGTTATCACAATGCTTTTTATGAGTGACCCTTATTCTAACTGATGTTATTGTATGGCTGTGATCTCAAGGGGAAACCCCAAACACGTATTGTGTATCAGGGGTCCTCAGAAGGAGGGTTCTACTAAACATTAGATATCAAATCAAACATGGACTCTGGACTGCATCACATTTTTAACAATGGCATGTACCTTTCCATAATTTTTCATGGAAAGGTAATAAAAAATGCATCATTCTGCTTTTCATGATCTTGTAACGGAACGGTCTTGTTTATACAGGATATATCCTAACATCTTTCCACATAAGTTAGCTCTTCTCCCCTCCTTGGTGTGTGTGTGTGTGTGTGTGTGTGTGTGTGTGTGTGTGTGTGTGTGTGTGTGTGTGTGTGTGTGTGTGTGTGTGTGTGTGTGTGTGTGTGTGTGTGTGTGCGCGCGCTACATGGCATACATCATCACAGGCTCTAGCGTGTGTGCAGTGCAGGCTCCACTGCACTAAATGTTCATGGCCCTAGTGTTCCTACCTTTTCCTCCTTTCAATCCCTTAATGGCGAAACAACGGGATCCTAATTAACTAATCATATAGGTAATTAGCGCTGCCATGTCATTTAGGTCCACAGCTGGTAACCCTTTCTAGTGCAATTCATCCACATAACCCAGTGAACTCAATGGAGTTTAATAGAGAAAGGAGGACTCTAAACTTGTGTGTTCACATAAAAAAAAAATATCCTCTATGAAATGTGTTTCCTTTTTTTTGTGGGGTCTTTCTCTTTGGCGATTACTGTCCATTTCATAAAAACTTGATTTGTGTTTGTTTTATTTGTTGTTTTGTGCTGTTGGGGCCGTCATTCCGTGGTTGTGTTTTGTCTGGCCGTTTGGTTGGGTCCTTGGCCCTTCTTCATAGATCCCTGTATCGCAGTCCTCTGTCATGGATGACATAGAGGAATGGCTCTGTGCGGATGTGGTGAGATTTTTATATTGATTTCTATATTTTTCCCACCACCATTTTCCCTCCCCACATGCGTGTATCTCTATCATTTTTTATTGTTTGGTTTTTCTTTGGGGTTGGATTGAGTCAAGTTTGTGTTTGTTTTTCAAACGCATGCAACTAGGTTTTGGGTGTTTTTTTTCAACTCAACTTTCTCATCTCTCATTTGCGTGTGTGTTCCTCCTAAACTTCCGTAATTTAGCCAGTAACTTGACATGATATGTGTGGGGTCTATGTTGTGTATCACATGTAGGCCTAATAACATGTCACTTCAAATATTGATTTGCTTAGAAGCTTTGTAAAACTAATATTGTAAATGTGGTTTGAGGCGTTATTTGCTCTAAAGATCCTTTACGTTCTTTTATGAGAACTCCTCCTGGATTCTGTGTGAATGGTGGTGTAAAAAGGCACGTTTTGAGACTGTGACCTTACCCTGTGTGAAACCCACTAATATGTAATGATCCTACCAAAGTAGTGATTACACAGTGGTGTGGATGTTCCTACAACAATTAGTTATACTGGGTTTTAATTAGGACGTCATAATTATTGGCTTCTTTGGACTTATGCCTCTTTTCTTCTTTGAACTAGAAAGGAGATGGCGCAGAGGAAGGAGTGACCAGTGAAGGTATGATCACCTAGAGCTTCATTATTTATTAAAAACAAGATGAATTAAAGGAATAAGTCTCACTAAAAGTAAATCACCTATGAGCTTAAAAATGTGTCAAAAAATAACTTTTGCGTAGGTTGGGCTGCCTCTGTGTACGTCCCCAGCTAAAACAGCAAAGTGTAGCACTAGTAATATCTAAATGTTATAGAATATTCTGAATGATTCAAGAGTAAATGGATGTTTTCATATTATATTAACGTGAATCATTCCTTTAATCCTAGCGATGGATCACGGATGGCATTTTATTATTTATTTTGTCTCCGCCAGAGTTTGATAAGTTCCTAGAGGATCGAGCCAAGGTGGGAGATTCTGGACCCTCTCCCCCACTAAGAGGCAGACCAGGCCTCCCCGTCGGGGCTACTAGCGGCTCCCACAAGAAGGCAGAGCGGACGGAGGACGCCCTCTTTGCCCTGTAGACTCTCACTTGCATCCACTGCCCGTCTTCTCCTCCTAGTCTGGGAGCATCGCAAGCAATGTCCTTTCCAAGAACCCCAACGTCCATTTCATTTGCTGCCCCTGGGTGACATTGCAACAGATGTATTGTCTGTAGCCTTGTCATCTGATTACCAGTGTTGTAATTCAGAGACAAACGTGCTTGCCATGTCTTGTATTACTGTATTCTTTTGTTTGACATGTTAGTGTGTCTGTGTGGCTTCTCTTAGTCCTCTGTAATGTACCACCAAAGACGAGTATTCCAGCTAGCCTGTTAGCTTTGTTTCAGAAGAACACATGCTATGGCACTGTCTCTTTTATATTGATAGCCTAGTAGCAAGGATAAATGAGAACCCTTTCTGCATGGCAGGCTTTCAAGCCTTATGATTTGATCCAGAAAGCTAGAATGATTGCCTATGCTTTCTAAGAATTTAAATAATTGAATAATACATTTTTCTTTCGTTTTTTGCTGTGTTGAATAATATAATAACACTGGGTGGTTGTTCATCATTGGAAATTATTTATTTTCACGGTCAGTTCCTGTTGTGATGAAAAGCTAATTTTTATGCCTAGGCTAATATTGCTTACATGAAAAAAACCGCTAGCTAAATCAAAGATAATATCGAAAGCATTTGTGTGCGTGAGAACGTCGGTTGAATTCCCTTTGAGTCCAAGAGACAACAAAACTAAATGGCCACAAGGCACCTGTTCATCTTATGTTGTTAATTGTTGCTAATGGGAAGGAAAGGGACAAGTTTAGTTAAGATTCCTTGTAAGGGTTACTACAATGACTTAAAGAACATCACCATCAAGCTGGTGTGAAACAGCCATTCTGAGAAACATTGTTGCTTAATGGACAAATAATATTGTTTAGCACTTATAATTTTGACAATAGCACAACCACTTTCCTTGCTAATATACTATTTTGTGCACTTTACAGCTATTTGTGTTTACAAGATGGTTACTATTTTTCTAGTGGGTGGTAAACAGTCCTCATTTACATACATTTGCACATTTGTGTTTAACTGCATTCATGTTAAACTATACCAAACGCAGGTGTATAGCTTGATGGAAACAACTTCTTACAAATTTACCATAACACCTTTTTAGCAATTCATTAAAATCAAAAAAAAAAAAATAGTGGCGAAGATATTGAGTTTGAAAGGGGTTAGAATGATACAATTGTAAGATTGGTTTCTGTATATATATATATTGCCAGAGTAATATTTTATGTATTTGCCTCATTGATTTCTTTAAATGGTTATATAAGGAAAGTAACATTTATGCTATTTCATCCATTTGATTTTTCATTTTACATTATTTTCATAATGTATGTGAAAATAACCTCTTCATTTTATCTCAGCTAATTATTTAGGTCGTTAAGACTGCTTCCACTGTAAGTGAGGCTCCTTGAAAGTCAATACACGACCAAACCAACATTTGTATTTCCTGTAGCATTTAGACTGAACGGCTGGCTTGTTCAATCCATTATGAATCTGCATTAACTCGCCGTATTATTTTTCTATTGATTCATGAGAGTCACATGTTGTAACAGATTGTAGAAATGTTGGCTTTCAATCAAGTTTTGTATGCAAATAAGACCGTTGGTAATTATTGTTCAATTATTGACCGTTGAATCACTGATTCAACTATTTTGTCTCACATTAATAATATTGTATTAAAAAGTGTCAGACTATATTTTACAGCCTGAAGCATTATAGTTATTACAATGATTGAAACTTGACATTAAAAAAACTTGTTTGTTTTGCATTAATATAATAGCTTCAGTCAAAATGTCATCACATTTTGCAAAGACGTTGTTTCCTCTTCATGACACTATCTTCAAGGATATTATTTTAAAATCTAATATGATTAAACGTGTACCTTTGTTCTGACAACTTTCGTATTAATATTTCCCTTTTTATGGTTTAAGTTGTAATATGTTTGTCAAAATTCTGCCTATACTGAATGTCCATTTATATGGCGAAAAATGTCAAATTCAAACTCAATTGTGACAAGTTATCTGGTGTACTCTGTCATTGGAGTGTTCCAATGACTGTTGAGCTTTGCTGTCTGCTGCCATCATATATGGTTCAGATATGTTTTTTTTTTACCCAATGCACGTGCACGTATGTTACCTGCCCAATAAAAACACTAGCAACATGTGACCTCAACCTTCATTGCTTATTGGTCATTATTTTACAGTCATGGGGAGCCCCCCCATAAGCCCCCACCTCTTCTGAGAATGCGAGTATTCCAGGTTTACTTCGTCCATCTACCATGCAGTGTGTTAAAGAAGTAACTTTATTGTGTTTTATGTTCCGAAAAAAGTAACCTTAGGTCTACAAAAAAAGACACCTTTCTTTCAAGCATTTGTTGTATCTATCCAGGTCAGGCCTAAATTCCGAAAAACTAGGCATACTTACGAGGCCGTGTGTGTTTTATGTCAATATAATTCATATGATGCAATATTACAAAACAAATATTGAATTAGCTGTTTTAGAAAACAGTTGACAAAATATATTGATGCAATACATGATAGTGTTTGCAGCGAACGGTCTAGTTCATAGGATTTAATTGAAATGGTCTGCCATCTTTTATGGACTTTATCTTTGACCTTCTTCATCTTTTAAACATACCTATTTCTTTGACCACCACTTCGTTTTGTTTGGCGCTTGTAGACTGGGCGAAATAAATGATGTAATGGCTGAAGCGAGAGGAGTGACGTCTGATCACCCCACTCGGTTTCAGTGCTGGTGATTGGTTGATTTCTCTGGTTCTACAGGAGGAGCTAAAACGTAGAGTCAAGCAAACTTAACTGACAAATATCCCACCCCTATCTGTTTTTGATTGGCTGTTTGAGTCGAATCCGCCACAAACAAGACGCCTGTAAAAGTATAATAATAATTCGATCATTTACAGCGCTTTTCTATCTGTTTCGAAAAGCGCTGTCTAAATAAAGATTATTATTATTATTATTATTGAATTGTAACTTAATATTGGATAATTATTGAGGTTTGGTACATTCTGTAATACATTTCTATAAATGGGTTGGCAACATAAATGATCTTTCAGAATATATATATAACAAGATTTCTAGGTATTATTACTAAATACTATATTGTTTTTACCTTGGGAAACTGCATTGATACAAAAAATCCCAAGGTTTACCAACGTCAACACAAAAAAGGCAGAGGGGAGTGATTGGCCAGCGGGACTGCCACTCAATGTGTGTCAGGTGGCTAGCCTCATACGCACGATAGGTTCTCAATAACCACACAGTTAAGTTGGGCTTGTCAAGTTCCGATTCATGGTGGACATGAGTTACTATAAAGAACAATAAAAAAGTTGGAGTTTCCTTTACGCCTGTTTAAGTCCACTTTGTTCGTGGCACTCTTGCAAATGCAGCGACTGGTGGAGTTTGAAATGCTGTGGTTTGTGTTTATGTAGCTAGTGTTTATTTCACGTGTACTTGGAATACATCGAGGTTTTAAAAATGAATAGCTTGGCTTTTGAAGACCCTTCACTGGATAACTTGGATGCAACGCTGTCGCTAAACGACCCAAGCGACATCGACACAGCCCTTCTAAATGACATCGATGGTAAGAACATGTCACTTACGGCTGGCTATATTGTGTACACCACTAGCTCTTATTGTCTTGCTCTTCGTATCCCTAAGTGTACGATTTCGTTTGTTTACAGTAAAAAAAAAAAAAGACAGTTCAGATTTTAGACTGTTGCTTGCTTTTCAGGGGTAACTTTTTCGAGCTGTCTGTGCTCATCCCAATTTTGAGCTAAGGCTAGCTATTTACCGCCAACACTTTGATTCATCTGCTGTTAAAGAACGTAATACATTAGTACTATCGCTTGTTGCGTACGTCGCTTTGGTAACGTTAGCATTATAGGGTATTCTCATGCTCCTGGTATGACTATTAGCCAATGCTAGCGAGCAAGGGGCTATATGATTGTGTCTGCATTGTGAACCCGCCCCCAAGTATCGCCAGAGAAAGGTTACCCTGGTTCATTCCCCCTTATCCGGTTCACACCACCCCGGTTGACCGACATTACCAGTGCTTTATACATAGGGGCTTTATGAATGGGATTAGTTATCAAAATCCCTGGAATTTTTGCATATCATTTGATCAAATTTCAAAACTTTAATAAATAAAGTGTTTAAGTTGCTTTTTAATAGTTAAAGGCTATTATTAACCACGGTATTTTAATTGTATGCATGCAGCTGCTTAGCGTGATTGATTCTAAAGTGTAACATTTTCACGGGTGCGTGCATACTTGCACGCACGAATACACACGCATGCCCCATCGTGCTGGCAGCACCTGTCAGACTTTCTCCTCCCGAAATGTGACCGAGAGTAACCCGCGTCTACGTGCTCGATAGTAACCCGCAACAGACAAGCGCTCGCTCTCTTCCCTGTCTTGGGGGCTGGCCCGCATAGTGAGTCTCCAAGGCGTGCTGTGATTGGCTAGACACGATCACCTCATACAAAACATTGGTTTCCAAGTCCAGGCTGCAGTGTTTCTCTGCACGACGCTGTTCTTATTATACATCCGTGTGCGAGGCTCTTTTTAAATGCCATTTATCTCGTATTACTATAGAGGGATACAATTCTTAATTTGGTTGTTATTGAGTCAAAAACTACAAAAATAAAGATGCTGTGTGTAGACTAGTGGTCTGATAATTTCTAATGGCCACATATTTTACAGTGAGGTCCTAGCGATTTCATGTTTTCGAGATCTGTTTCATTTTAAATGTCACAATGCAGACCTTTGCATCACCTTGGCGTATACACACTCTTTTACCATGCACATAATACATAGTAATAATCCAGTTGTACTAAATTCAGAGATGGGTGATTTATTTCACAATAATCATCATAACCAATGTTACAATAAAATGCGTTCAAATTTAAACTGCATCATCCAACGTAACTTATTTTATATTTCTTTTTTTTATTGTATTTCATACTGACACTGACAGAGCCCCTCTCCCCCTTTTAATATCCATTTTACAAAGAATATCAATAAACGTGCATCAACTATTACTCTACAAAGTTCAACTTCAACTTTTCAATGATAAGTATTGGCCTGTTATTCAATCGTCTCAGCCAGTTGCCATAATGAATCTCCAGCTTGGGATAAAGTTATGGACCTTTGGGCAATGATTATGGCATTATGGACATTGACATATGGTCATTGTCTGAGGTGAGTGCCTCAACTGTTTCTCGTTAAAAATGTTGACATTAGCAAATTAATAGAATAGGTAGTTTGATGGTGTCTCTAATAATGCCATAATGTGCTGTACATTTCCTTAGAGGCTGAGTAAAAGGCATGTGATGTTGTATCTCTTCCCTTAGACATGCTGCAGCTTATCAACAACCAGGACATGGAGTTCCCTGGGTTGTTCGACACCCCTCCCTACTCTGGTCCTCCTGGCATACAGGACCTCCCTCTCCTCACCCCGTCTGTGGCTCTAGCACCAGCGCCTCCGACCACTGCCACCGCCACCCTCCAGCTCTCCTCCTCTCCGACCTCCTCCTCCTCCTCGTCTTCTTCTTCCTCGTCCTCCATCCTGAGCAGCAGCCCACACCTGGACGCCCTGCTGGGGCCTCCCATCACCCGTAGCACCTCCAGTCCCGACAAGGCCTTCCAGCCGCACACCTTCCAGCAGTCTCCGCTAGCCCCGGTGACCGGCTCCAGCCACAGGCAGCAGGCGCCGCCCCCCTCCCCGCAGCAGGCTCAGGGGTCCATGCAGCCCAAAGTGGAGCAGCCCCAGCCAGCTTTAAGTCCTGTGGCGTTGTCGCTTTCTTCGCCGATTGGCACTCTGAAACAGAGCCCGTCATTGAGCTTGACGCCCCAAGCCCTGTTTAATTCGCCAACATCCCTGCAGAAGCAGTCCTCGTCCCAGGTGCAGCCTCAAATACAGGCCCAGGCGTTGTCCCCTCAGGCCCGAATCTCCTACAGCAACCAGAACGGCTATATAAGTAAGGCATTTTTTTCCCACATGTCAAATAAAATGTTCTTCCTTTTGGTATCTGGGATATTCAATGTACATTCCTTTCTTATTATTTTTTAATCCTAATAAAAGGAATCCCTTTGCATGTTTCATTATAATCTATTTGGAATGGGATGTTTGTTTTTAATGTTTAGCTAAAACATTGTTGGGGAGAATTTTTGTGCACTTGGATAATACTAGAAAACAGGGATTAGGGTTAAAACAAAAAAGTGTGTTGGTGTTACAGACACATCAGCTGTTTCAATTAGAATGCTTCAAAGCCATAATATTGGACCTGCAACAACACCGTCTGGTTTCTATGGGACCCAAGCATGTTCTCAAACCTTGTGCCTTTTTTAAAACTAGAAGATTCAATTCTTCCATATGTTCTGGTAGTCTAACAATATATAGATGGCTACACCGTATTCAGTTTATTTAAAGGAAGTTTCCTCTCCCAATATCGGGCATTCAGTAATTGCTAAAAGGTGCATATTCAGGAGTACAAGACACAAGACATGACGCTCTATACAAAGGATTGGAGGGTAGAATCAGCATAGGATAGGCTGACATGGATTTAAAGAAACCAACCATTTACCTCAAACACCATCTAAGCCAACACAAGTAGGACCTCTTCTAAAGGCCTGGCTTGGTTCTAATCTGGTCTTGACTCTTTATCACAGGTAGCCAGATACGGCCTTAGGGTCACAGAGATGTCCTAGTGTGTAATGGACCCGCATGCGTAAAAACCTTTTTTTAAACACACTTATTAGTGACCATAAATAAGTTTTCCTTACTACTTTGGTGGAATGCTAGAACTTGCATTGAGTGTCACTTGAGTTCAACCACATGGGTTTTGTAGGTTAGTGTTACACATCAACCTGCCTTGGCTGCAGATTGACTACAAGCTAGCACTGATAAGAGATGAATAGCTGACCAAGTAAACACTGTTGTCTGTATATGACCCATGCTATTACCGTTATTACCATGCTGTCGGAATTTATGGCATTCAGACTATTGGAATGGTCCAGCTACTTGAGAGGACTACTAATAAAATTGGATTGTCATCCAAATATAGTAATGTGCTTTTAAAAGGCCCCTTGTATTAAGTATTATTCACCATTCCTTTTGGTACAATTATGGGCAAAATGGCTAGAGCGCAGGTTAATTCCATTTAATGAATTTCAACAGATAATTGTACTTCCTACCTTCATAAATGCTGCTTATTGTTATGGCTTGTTCCTATGCATTTTCTAACGGCACATTTTTGTTCTTATTCATAGCGGTGACTCAGGCGGGGGTCAGCCAGTCGGTGCAGACCCCGTCATCCTCAAACGCTACGGTCCAACCGATGACCATCCAAACTTCCATCAACGGGGTGACCACAACCTCCTCTCTCTTGAGCACTTCGGGGGGCACCGCGGTCCAGGCCATCGCACCCCATGTACAGCAGGTTCCTGTGAGTGTGAGTCTTTGTGTTTGTGTGTGTACTTTTTGGGGAACGGCTTGAACTGTTTCTTTATTTAATACTATTGCACCATAAATGTCA
Source organism: Pollachius pollachius (assembly GCF_949987615.1). Lineage (NCBI taxonomy): Eukaryota > Metazoa > Chordata > Actinopteri > Gadiformes > Gadidae > Pollachius > Pollachius pollachius. The sequence goes on from NC_136944.1 coordinate 10,569,965, forward strand.
CTAGGGATTGATACTGCCAACAATATACATAATATTTCTGTATTTTTACATGATTGTTGAGTACATTTGTCCAATGTTTTGCCCAAGTACAACATTGTTTTATAGACAAGACTGCAAAAAATAAAGAGGTAGCCTTAGATTTCCTTTTATGGTCACCGCCACTGCTTGTGAGGCATGCTCATTGACGTGCTCATTGACGAGCTCATTGACGACATAAATAAAATACAAGCATCTGCTCGAGGACTACATGGTGAATGAATGTGCGTGATCCCGACCCCAGGTGCTGCTGCAGCCCCAGTTCATTAAGGCAGAGTCTCTGCTGCTGACCACACTGAAGCATGACCCCTGCATCGTCACCACCGTGTCCTCGCCCACCTCCCTGGCCACCACCTCCGCCACTGTGCAGAGCACCTCGCTCCAGGTCAGACCAGCACACCACGCCGCACCGTAACATGCTGCCCTGCCCGTCTAGTCGAGTCACTGTGTGTTCCATTCAACCAAGCAGACACTGATCAATAACTAAATGAGATACATGGGATCGAGCTTGGTTCCTGTTTTGGGCTCCATCAGCAGGAGGAGTATAATAATATTTATAATCACAGCGACATGCAATGGGAACAATTTAGCCTGCATATATTACGGTGCCTTTAGTCTAAAATGTTGTGTTTTTTCCCAAAGTTATACGCATTGAGTCCTACACTTACATTAGAAGCAACCCGCAACAGCAGTCCTTCCTGTTGCATTGATAATACAAGATCTTGTTTTTTTTAATGATCATATGAGAGGGAGAGGCTGACCTGACTTTCCACATCTCCTGTGGCCCCGACGGTTCTTTCCCCCGGCAGGCCCTGATGAGCGGGGGCACCATTCTGACTACGGTGCCCATCATGATGGATGGCGAGAAGCTGCCCATCAACCGCATCACCATCAACAGCAAGCCCATGGGCCTGCCGCACAAGGGGGAGAAGCGCACGGCGCACAACGCCATCGAGAAGCGCTACCGCTCCTCCATCAATGACAAGATCCTGGAGCTGAAGGACCTGGTGGCCGGAACTGAGGCCAAGGTACGGTTCACTGGAGTGGGTTCAAAACTGCACTTTTGTTTACATGCATCTGTTAACAAAAAAAAAATGGTTTGGGTTTTTTCTCGGTCAAACGAGATGAAAGGCGCTTTTATGTGTGAGTCGTGAGCACCAGAGGGCCTAAGATCTAACAATTAAGCTGTTTGACTTGACTCGATCAGACAGACGTTGGCTGTCCCTGGTGTTGTACACCGTGGGGAACCACTTTGACTGTTTGAACTCTATCTGACTGATTTGTGTACTTTTTACCCGTTCCAATGCAGCTCAACAAGTCTGCTGTGCTGAAAAAAGCGATAGATTATATCCGCTACATACAGCAAACTAACCAGAAGCTCAAACAGGAAAACATTTCTCTCAAAATGGCCGCCCAGAAAAACAGTATGTCTAAACCTTTCTTCCTTGTCATTTCTTCACCTTTTTGTGATGGCTCTAAATTATCATTAATGATAAATCTTCTTTTACGAATCGTTCAACTGGTATTAATCAAACAATTTTTTTATCCATTCCTTCAGAGTCTCTTAAAGACATAGTTGCCATGGAAGTGGACGGCCCCGAGGTGAAGAGCGAGCTGCCCACCCCTCCGGCCTCGGATGTGGGGTCTCCCACCTCCTTCTCCCACTGTAGCAGCGATTCTGAACCTGACAGCCCAATGGGGGAGGAAACCAAGGTACATCACCCTTTACACAATCAGGGTCTCTGAACCCAACAGGGTGCAGTCATGTCTCATCGGTGGTGGGGGCTTACATCTTGGGTTTAGTTGACTCACGATTTGTGTTTATCATCTTCAATTGGTTATAGAGGGTCTCATGACATTTTTGATTTTATAGCGTCCGCACTACCACATTGTTGTAGTACTGAAACGACTAGTTGGTAACAAATAAATAAATCTACTTTTATTATCATGACATTTTCATGTTTTTACCTCATTTACTAAATAAAAATGCCATACGTGTTCTACCCAAAGCTTCAGAAATGTTACCATCTCTCTCGTTTTGAAATACCTGCATTATACACATTTTATTTTAAGGGGACATATTATACCACCAGGTGTGAGTGTGATTAGCCTTACAAGCCGTTTCCAGAATCTGCCTAGGTGACACCACTAGGTGGACACGCCCACTAGTGATGTCATATGGGGCAGATTTTGGAAACAGCTTGTAAGGCTAATCACACTCACACCTGGTGGTATAATATGTCCGCTTTAAAACATGACCTTGTCTCTGGTATACTAAACATTCGATTTGAATCGAAAAAACTATTTAAACTGTCAATGAGTATAACCATAGATTGCTTCCCAGGTCTGTCGTAACCATGTCTTCCTCTCTCCTCTCCCTCTTCAGCCACTCGGCGGTGCCCAGGACGCCTCTTCTGCGGGCGGTGGGGTCGGGGGCATGCTGGACCGCTCTCGCATGGCTCTGTGTGCCTTCACCTTCCTCTTCCTCTCCCTCAACCCCCTGGCAGCGTTGCTCTGTGGCTCGACCGGAGCTGGCGCTGGTGTTGGGGACAACGGGGATGCCTCTCCCCACAGCACCGGGAGGAACATGCTCGGGCTGACAGGTAGGCTACCGACCCCTTGGAAGGAACCAGACACAGGCCGTCCACCTGGGGTCAACTGAGAGCGGGTGGCAGCCAGAGATTACAGACTCATACGCTGTAGACATTTTATTTAATATTTAAATATTAAATGTGTATAAAATGTATATAACTATGTAAAATTAGGTGTAAATTGTTTAAGTCGAAAATACTTTTGTCCGATTTTTGTCGGTTTTAGGTCTTTGACCGAAACGTAACGAAAAATAAGGTTTTGCAAAGTAAGCTTCTGAGCGAGTTCAGGAGTTATAATCTTCAACGTTTACGTGAACTTCTACACTCTAATGCACCACAACTGCAAGTTTGGATGTGTAAGTCCTAACTATTCAAATTCAATGTATGTGTATGTTTGAAGGGTCCCAGGTAGGACCTGTATAGACACGGCCTCATGTTTTTAACATGAGCGAACTAATGTGGTGGAATGTGGTGCAAGTTGGGATCTCATCAATGTACAGACCTAACAACATTTTACTTGGCAACGACTGATATATTGGATTCTATTAATTAGGTGGAAAGAAAGGGTAAACAAAAATCCATCCCCCAACCCCACAAAAAATGGGTACGGGTTAGCCTAAACACCTTAACCGTGTGTGTGTGTGTGTTTGAGTGTTTGTGTGTGTCCACATGGGAAACAAGTTAATGGCACATGACTTTATTAAAGTTGCAGTGTTTGTTTTGCTCCCTAGCTGCTTCGTGGGGTGTGATGGACTGGATGCTGCCAACGCTGCTGGTGTGGTTGTTAAATGGTGTGCTGGTGGCGGTGGTCCTGGTCAGACTGCTGGTGTACGGTGAGCCCGTCACCAGACCCCACTCTGGCTCCTCCGTCCTGTTCTGGAGACACCGCAAGCAAGCTGATCTGGACCTGGCTCGGGTAGGGCTCATTTCTTAAAATGTATTTTAGGGGAAATGGAGGGGAAATACATTCAACCGGTAACAAAAGCTAGCCAGTCATTAATATATTGGTCGACTTTATCACTTGGAGGTTTTGGAATTGAGGCAGGCCTACGACCTGCCTGTAACTGATATTAATATATATATATATATTGATATGATCTTGATAATTGATCCATTTGAATGTATTTGTCAGCTATACATGGAAACATTAAGGTAGGCCTACTGCCTGACATTCATCATGCCATTACAAGTTCAATCCCTTGGTTTCCTGCTCTGTATCATTTGCCCCCTTTAAACTCTACCCTTGACGTCTGTAGCCAGTGATTTAAAAAAACGGATCATAAATAAACACCGGCCTCATAACCTGATCTTCCTCTGGTCTCTTTCTCTCGTTCCACCTCCAGGGAGACTTCGCCCAGGCCAGCCAGAACCTGTGGACCTGCCTGAAGGCGCTGGGCCGCCCCCTGCCCACCTCCCAGCTGGACCTAGCCTGTGCGTCCCTGTGGGCCCTGCTTCGCCTCTGCCTCCAGCGCATCTGGGTGGGCCGGTGGTTGGCTGCCAAGGCCGGGGGCCTTCGCTCCGACCGCCCTCTGCAGGAGGACGCGCGCAAGAGCAGCCGGGACGCCGCGCTGGTCTACCACCGCCTCCACCAGCTGCATATGACTGGTACGCCCGCCGTGCCCTGGGGAAAACCGCTCCCCCTGCCCAACCTCTGCCTTGGTTTTAGTGGGACATGGCTAGACTAAGGCCGGGGGGGGGGGGGGGGCTTTAGTTTAGTTTATGTCGGCCTGTCATTAGCCTGATTAGGTTGATTGTATTGTAAATTACCTCATTATGTTGTGCATGGCTGATGACGATGTTACCGTAATGACCCGTTTGGAGTCATAAGCAGAAGTCCTTATTTTAGATAAAACAGTTATCAATCTCATGTGGACCAGACCATAGACAGCCAACATTTTCTGTGGACTAGTGTATTTAAGTGTGTGTGTGTGTCTTTATCTTTGTCTTTGTGTGTGTGTGTGTGTGTGTGTCTTTGTCTTTGTCTTTCTGTATGTGTGTGTGTGTGTGTCTTTCTGTGTGTGTGTGTGTGTGTGTTGCAGGTAAGCTGAACGGCAGCCACCTGTCAGCCGTGCACAAGGCCCTTTGTGCGGTGAACCTGGCAGAGTGCGCCGGGTCGTGCCTGCCCGTGGTGACCTTGGCTGAGGTGTACGTCTCTGCAGCCCTGAGGGTCAAAGCCTCCTTGCCCCGGTTCCTCCACTTCACCTCGGTAGGTCCCCCTCTCCTGGGCCCCGGGTCCGCTCACAGTCCAACACTTGCACGTCTGGCTTAACACTGATTTACCATGCGTGGAGTATTCTAAACTGTGTTGCTTTACTCCTGAATTGGGAAAGGGAGCGAGGCTTACTTATATGGCGGGGTTAAAATGAACGAGTTTCGGATTAAAAATCGATCTTAATTTGTATGTTCCGATGTCAATTCATAAAATGCCATGATCAATCTTTTAATCAGAAGTGCGTTCACACCAAAAAGAAGGTGCGGTGGGAATATATACAAAGTCAGTGCAAAGACATGAATGGATCAATGGCGCGGCGCGAACGACCTGATTCATGTGAATTCGGCGTGATTCTACTCTGTTCTCCTACTGCTTAGTCACGGCAGCCCATCAGAGTTCAATCCCTAAAGTCCAGATTGAACCGGAACACGGAGGAGAAAGTGATTGTTGCCGTTTGCGGAATCGCAGAGCTCGATAATATCTATTTACTATATAATATCGCAGCCAGAAGCTGTGTGCTCCGCCGGATGATATTTTGAACCCATAGACGACGGTGTTGGGTTCTCCAATGTCTGGTACATCCACAACAAGTAAAGTTTTGCACGCACACTAAATTTAGGCTGAGAAGCGGCTCTCACCCTATTTATTCACACTGGCTGCCTGGTTAAAACTGTAGGTTGTTTTATACACTGAAGTTATCAACTCATGGTTACTATATGGGATTTTTGAACCTATTCAAGGTTCTCTCTCTGTCACAGTGTGCTGCTCAGATATGTTCAGATTTTGTCATGTCCTTTCATTACATTCCTTGTTCAACTACTTACTTGACGTCTGTACTGTACAAAACGGTCATTATACAGGTTTGAGGGTTCCTTGTACAATTAACACCATTAGTTCTATGAGAATCAATTTCATATCGAAGTAAAATTGGTATTGCAAACTAAACGATCTTGAATCGAATCAGAAATCGAATCGCATCTCAACCTTGTGAATCTGAATCAAATTGCTTCGGGAAATCTGTGGCGATACCCAGCCCTATGACCTATATTTAACACTCTTGATAGTTTACAATCTTTGGCATTCAACACATTTTTTTATGTCTTACAGATAAATATCCTAAAATGACATAAAGCGCAACACGAACAGCCCTGATCATTCAAACTCCTGTCCTCCCCCACCCTCAGCGCGTGTTCCTGAGCAGCGCACGGCAGGCGTGTCTGTCGGCCAGTGGCAGCGTGCCGCCCGCCATGCAGTGGCTCTGTCACCCGCTGGGACACCGCTTCTTTGTGGACGGGGACTGGGCCGTGCGCAGCACCCCAAAGGAGAGCATCTACAGCCAGGCCGGCAACACCGGTCAGTGGGCACGGGACGGGCACACACGCACGTACACACACACTCGGATCAAGAGATATATTTTGGGTTCAAATCTAGCTGGTTAGTTGAGGTGGCATTCATGGATCGATTGTTCAGTGGTGCATTGGATGAAGAAGAAAAATGTCGGCATTGCATTCATTCATAGTTGAAATTACTAAGAATGTTAATTCGCTACAAATGTGAATATATTAAACAACTGACAATGTAAATGTATAAGAAATGTGAGAAAAACAATAAAAATCTATTTCAAATGAGAATAAATGAAATGACTGAAAATGAAAATATTTTACAAAGGTACATCATGGTAATATAACAATTCACCGTGGTATGATCTCGATTTATCTCTTTGAAATTATAGCTCTCTCTCTCTGTTCTTCTTGTGTGGATACAGTGGACCCCCTGGCGCAGGTAACCCAGGCCTTTCGGGAGCATCTGCTGGAGAAAGCTCTGTACAGCGTGGCCCAGCCCCACGGGGAGAAGAACCAGATCCAGGGAGAGGGGTAGGGGACACACACACACTAGCTCTCCTAGCGCACAGACCTATTGCCTGTTTAGAATGGCGCCCATACATTATAATATAAAAATGTAATGTATTGTAATTGTGTGTCTTGTGTGTGTGTTTTTTTTTTTAGGGAATATGCCGATGCGTTGGAGTATCTTCAGCTGTTGACCAGCGCCTCGGATGCAGCTGGCGCCACCACCCAGTCCTTCGCCATTGGCTCCAACATGGCCACGGTCACCGGTAGGTACTTGGGGGTGTGGAAGGGGGTGGGGGGGGCTTCTCCCTCAAGACTTGAGAGATCAATGAATCTGCAACGTACCCACACCTGTTAACTCCCTCATCATTAGTTGGGTTAGCTTCTAGATGTCATCAACACCTTCAAGTACTGCCACTGTCCTACGGGGATTCCTTTTTAGGGTCACATTTGTTTTAACTTTGGTTAAGGAACTTAGTTGGCTTTGTTTGGTAATCAAGCACTCCATAATGTACGTTTGGAGACGAGCATGTTTCTGCAGGTTTCTTCCAATTCCACAGGACCACCGTGAGCTTAGATTTTGAGCTTTTTTTATTTTCATAACTGATGGGTGATAGTAAGGTGTTCAGCTAAAATCTGATGCTAGCTTGGTCAACTGCAACATTTAAAGGTGTGAGTGTGATAAACCATTACCAGTCATCTCAAAATCGGCCCTGCCCAGTGACATAGTGACCTCTTTGCTACTCCCAGTCCCTTTTTTAATACGTAGTAGCACTCTCCCATCTATTTTTTTCCAACATGATTGTGTGGGTTGGGGCTTATTGTCTTGCATCACCAACCTCCCGATGCTCCGCCCCGTCGTCCTCCATGAGTCAGCTGGCGTCCTCCATGTGATCACAGGATATCAGGGAGGGGCACGGTGAAGTAAGGTCCATTTCCTCAGATGATGGACTAACTCGATCACAGCTGGGACGACAATCGCCCTGTATCCCCCCCGCCATTCTGCCTTGTCCCATTAGGGCTGGTCCTCCGGCCTAGCCCTGCCAAAGGGAGAGGGAGGAGTTGAGGAAGAGTCCAGCAGATTGCTGACATCCATCTTCAGTGCTGTCAATTTGGTAGAGCGAGAGCAAGAGAGACTAGTCAAATGGAGGTACCCGATCATGTTCACGAGTCCTCAGAATGTCTGTGTTTCCCGTGGCATTTTGTGACAGTGATGGATGATTTGGAGTGCAGGAGACACACAGACACACACAGACACACACAGACACAAGTGTGAGACTGATGACTTATTGCCTCCTCCCCCTCTCCCGCCAGGCTGCGACCCGCACTCCAAGTGGTGGTCCTCGGTTGCCGTGGTGATCATCAACTGGCTCCAAGGGGACGATGCGGCAGCAGAGCGGCTGTATCCCGCTGTGGAGCACCTGCCCCGCAGTCTCCAGACCGCCGAGTAAGTAGGAGGACCTCAAACGTGTGGAAGGGCGACACTAAAAACACAGGCTGGAAACTGCCACGACGAAACAGCACCGGTCATGACTCCTTGTTCAATTGATTAGGCTTACACAGGCACTCAAACCCAAAACGTAAAAGCATGCGTTTTTGTGTGTCCATGCAAAAGCACAGATGGAGGCATACGCTGAGACTCGCGCACAAACACACACAGATTCAGATGCCGCCTCTTAAGCCTTTCTCTTTCACTCTGTCTCCCTCTTTCTCTCTCTCTCTTGCTCTCTCTCTCTCTCTCTCTGTTCCTCGTGTGTCTCTCGCCCCCCGTTCAGGAGTCTGTTGCCCAAGGCGTCTCTGAACACGTTCCGGGCGGTGCGGGCGCTGCTGTCCAGGCCAGAGAACTGTCTGCTGAGTCTGAGCCACGCCGACAAGGCCAGCGCCCTGCTGCGGGACAGCCTTAACCTGGGACCCCACTGCCACAGCTCCAGCCTCGACAAGGTACGTCACGCTCACACACACACACACGCACACGCACACACGAATGCACATACGTGGCAGATGTGCTTGTCGGTAAAAGCCAATAGGTCAGTTTGTATCATTCCTGTAGGGGGACTTCTGTTAACAGACTTCTGAATTACAGTGACACTAAAACACGAAAATAAAAGATGAATGCGCACTCAAGCCGGCTTACCCATGAAAATCAAACGCAAAACACAAGGGACGTGTGCAAGTTGGAACAAACTGTCGGACATTACCATACCCATTGCAGACCGGTCGTTCCCGAGCATAAAAAATAGGTCCCCTTTGTATGATCTCTCCTTTTTATACGTGTGTGTGTGTGTTCGCACGGATGGGGCTGTGGTGCATTGTAGTTGCATTGCATGTGTTTCTGCCGGGTGCAATGTGTCTGCAGTGCAACACAGAACCAGGCCACTCGCAACCTCAACACCTAAACTTGGCAATGGTCCTTAAACAACGATAAGGTACCCCGAGTGTGAGGGAAGGCGACGAGGCCAGGCGTATTCATTGGGAGACGATGGGAGCAGGGCCGGATTAACACTTTCTGAGGCCCGGGGCTAATTACCCGGGTGAGGCCCTTCATATCATGATGTTCTGACGCATGACCTCACACAAACCCACTAACACATCAGCGTACACAGTAGGCCTACCAATCTATGACAGACTATTTAAAGTGAACTGGTAATATGATTTCAATTTAATTAAATTCATTTCAATTCAAGGGTAGCTTTATTATAATTGCAGTAGTGTTGACAAAGCTGACAGAATGAGGATGGGGAAACAAAATGTATCTGAATTGGCCTACTTGAAAATGTAGGAAAAAAGAAAGTATGAAATTGGTGATTCGGTGACTTTGGCAAATCATTACAGAAAAAGTAATAGGCCCTACAATGCATTTGCTATCAAGTACAGCAAGTTAGGCCCAGACAACATAAATGAACTGTTTTTTGAAAGTTACTTAATTTATAGAAATGCATCCTGTTTTTGTAAACTCATCAAAAACTATAAAACAATGTAGGGCCTATTGTAGGCTATTAAACAAAGGTCAATGAAGGCCCCGGCTATGGCTCAAACGGTTTGGGCATTGAATGGTTAATTTACTCCGGGAGTAACGCCCTGGTAGGCTACATGTCCGGTTACGCACAACAAACCCCAAGCAAGAAGACAGGCAGGAATGTACGATGCAACATATTTGGGGTGAACTGTTTGAAATGTGCACACAAACAAGCTAAAACTATTTTACACATTAATGGGGCTGGGTCATATAGAGGAGGCCGCCGCGGCAAACATGACTCACCAAGGGACTTCAGAAGGTCCGTCTTCTGCTCTTCTTCCGTGCGAAATCATTAATGAGCTCCTCAAAGTCCATTTGGGCCAGCATGTCGTGCTCAATTGACATTAAAGTCAGATTGTTAAGTTTCTCCTCCAACATTGTCGTTCTCAGCCTGTTCTTGATAATTCCAAGTTTGGAAAATGACCTCTCCCCGCTGGCATTGCTGACAGGCAATGTAAGGTAGATCCGCAGTGCTATGTCGACATTTGGAAAAACTTGTTGTAGATTCCTTTCTCGAATTAATGACAGTAGGTTCATCGGCTGCCTGTTTACAGTGGAGACTTTTGCGAAATGCAAAAACTGTCCTAGTTCATCACGGAAATCATCAGCCAGGTCTTCGTGGTATTTTGCCTGCAGGTTGACGCTTTTCTCGCGTATTTCACTGACAGACAATGTGTCCAGTTGCGTTAGAAATCCGAAGTAGGTGGACGTTTCTTTGTACACTGCGTGTCTCTGTTGTAATGCACTGATCAGTTTGTCTATGATGACAAAGAATGTCTCCCGAAAGCGATTTTCTCCCGCATTGGACACAAGGGTTGGTTCGTCTGTGTCATCAGCCGGGGTGGTGCGCTTCACCTGTCGAGTCACAGTGTACTGCTGTGACAGTGATAGTGATTTGGCCTGGGATTCCAAGTGTTTGTACTGGGAGCGTAAATTGGACACAAAGTCTATGAGGGACTGGAGCAATTCCACAGCAGTAACTAGGTCCAACTCCACCTTCTGCAGGGCCCTGCTTGTGATGTCAAATCTTTGCAGCATGGTATCCCATATGATGGCGAGGAATGCTGTCTCGAATCTATTCAATTTTTTTGCTAGAGACTTCGCCTCATCTCGTGCGGCTGATTTCTGATGGTCGTCTTCTGCTATCTCGTTTAAAGTGTCGTGGATATTTTTGAAATTTAAACGGAGAGCTTTTGTAGCCCGGGCGTGTGCTGCCCATCGCGTCGATGAAAGTCCCTTGACCATCTCCATGCGCTTGTTCTCGTTAGACTCCAGTCCATCCATTAATATTTTCCAGCGGCTAGGCGAAGCTGAGAAAAAAGTGAAGATGGATTGAACTAGGCTAAAAAAAGAGCTGGCGTCACGGCAACAATCCACACTACAGACCCCAACAAGGTTCAGGGAGTGGGCCGCGCATGGAATCCAATCAGCAAGTGGGTTTATTTCCTGAATTCGGGCACGCAATCCCTTGTATGCACCTGCCATGTTAGACGCGTTGTCATAGCACTGTCCCCTGCAATTTTTAATGTGCATGTCTATGTGCATGTCCTGCAGCGCACCTGTGACTGAGTCAAAAAGGGACTCGCCTGTATGGCTAAAAATGGGCAGAAATTTCAAAAATCTCTCAAAGATCTTGCCCTCCTGAGACACGTAACGCACCACAAATGTTAGTTGGTCAGTGTGACTCAAATCCGGTGTAGAATCCACAATAAGTGAAAAATACTTTGCGTGTCGAAGCTGCATTATTATCTCTGATTGTACTCGCTGGCCCATGAGTGCAATAAACTCAGTGCATACAGTCGATGACAAATATGAGGGTGTCCCCCGCCCCTTGTTTCCAAAACGTTTTAAGTGTTCATCCAAAAAAGGGTCAAACTTGGCCAGCAACTCTAAGATGCCCAAATAATTGCCGTTGTGCACTGAGCCCAGTGTTTCATTTTCTCCCCTGAAAGCGAGCCCACGCTCTGACAGAAATTTTATCACGGCCACAACTCTCCTCAATACCTCCTTCCAGTAATTCGCCTCATCTTTCAGTTGATCCTGCAGGCCCGCGTCGATCCCACGCACCTGGGTGCGCGCAAGCCAAGTAAGAACAGCCTTTCTGTGGGGCTGACCCGCTTCGTGCATCTCGACTCGGTCAACTGAGTGTTTCCAATCAGAGAATCCGTGCGTGAAAGCGGACGAATCGTTACTGAATAGTTTGCAAATGCAACATGCAATTTGCAACATTTTGCAAATTGCAAAATGTTGGTTAATTTGGGTGTTTTCTGTAATAATTCTTTCGCTCTTTCCTTTTTTATTTCATCTAATTTTCGTTTTTTTGCTCCGCTCTCGTGTTTCCTTTGGCCCGGCATTTTCGCTCGTTTTTTTTTATGGATTTTTGTCATTTGACCTTCAGCGACCGGAGGCCCCCCTAGCGGCGAGGCCTGGGGCTACAGCCCGGTCAGCCCATTCGTTAGACACGGCCCTGGATGGGAGGGGTTTATGCAGGGCTGCTTCCACACCGTTCCATTTCTGGTCAAGTCTATTGCTCTTATGCGCTAGTTAGACCTGCCTGCCTGGCTCTTCCCCTTTCAGACCCCCCCCCCCCCCCCCCCCCATCCGTGTTCTAGGACTGCAAAGACTTTGTTCCTATTTCCTTTTATGAAGTCCTTAAGGGTTACCGAAGTCTCTGTGCCAGCAGACCTGCAGTAATGAAATGGGGGAGTTGAAAAACATCCTGTGCAGTGCTTCCTGAGCTGTACTTTGTAGTTTCATTGATACTTTTGCCGGTGCAGAACAGCGCAGGATTGCCACCCTGCGGTTCGCCCTTGGCTCAATCTGTTTTCCTGCTCCCCTTTTGTAAAGCTGTTGCCCTTTGGCCTCCTTACCTCCAACCCGCCGTCCTCTCCAGGTAGTGCAGCTGCTGCTGTGCGACCTCCTGCTGGTCATCCGCACCAACGTGTGGCACCTGCAGCAGGGCGTCAACGGGTCTGCCGGCGTCACCGGCAGCAGCGCCACCACCACCCCCACCACCACCACCACGCCCGTGGCCACCGCCACCCCGCCCCCCGCCGGCGCCGTCCACCAGGCGTCGCCCCTGGAGCTCCACGGCTTCCAGCAGGACCTCAGCTCCCTGCGCAAGCTGGCCCACAGCTTCAGGCCCGCCATGAGACGGGTAGGTCACAGGGGGGGCCGGCCACCATCTCGACACAAAGAAGAGAAACGGGTGTGGCAACATGCATCCGTCCGTCTGTCGTCGCTCAGGTCATGGGGTGTGTGCGTGAGTCGGATCCCGCTGACTAGATTTTGGAATTCACGATGTTAACAATTACATGGGCTCGATGTGGCGGGGAGGGGCTCTGGGGTTTGGACGTTTTGTTTGTTCTGTGGTTCTGGCGAAGCTCTGGTTACCGTGATGGCGGAAGTGTCCACAGGTGGAGGGGGAGCTTAGTGTTAGCTGGATGGCGCTAATGATGTCTTTCTTACCCTGGCTCCCCTAGCCCTGAGGCAGGTGTTGATCTCTGTTTAGCTGCGCGCTAAGCTGCAAAGTCCCTGTGCTAGATGTGAACATCCTGTGAGTCATCCTTGAACTCTCTCTCTCTCTCTTCCCCTCTCTCTCTCTCTTGCTCCCGTTGCTTCTCTCATCCTGCATCCCCTGCTGTTTCTGCTCTCTCTCTTCCTCTCTGCCTATATCTCTCTCTTTGTCTCTCTCTTCTCCCTCTTTGATTATCTCTGCATTTCTCTTGCTCTCTCTCCGTCTCCCCCGCCCTCTCTCTCACTCTCTTCGGCCCCCCCCCCCCCAGTTGTTCCTCCACGAGGCGACGGCCAGGCTGATGGCGGGGGCGAGCCCCACCCGCACTCACCAGCTCCTGGACCGCTCTCTAAGACGGAGGACCACCTCCGGAGCCAAGACAGGTGTGTGCGTGTGTGTGTGTGTGTCTGTGTGTGTGTGTGTGTGTGTGTGTGTGCGCGTGTGTGTGTGTGTACGGGGGGTGCAGGGGTACTGCTGCAGCATTGGAATAGATATTTCTCTTTATTTATTTGTTGTTTTTGTTTGTTTAATGGATACCACATTCATCTTATTGTTCAGAACCGTCTTCTTATTTCCTCTGCTTTTTTATTTATTTGTTTATCGAAAGCAAGCATTTTATTTTCGGCCTATTTACCCTTACATCATCTCCCGTTTCGCCTTTTTATAAACTAACCGTGAAATGTCTGCGTCTGTCACTACCCCCCCACCCCCCCACAGAGGAGACTGAGGTGCAGCCCGGCCAAAGGGAGCAGGCGGAGGCGGCGGTGCTGGCCTGTCGCTACCTGCCGCCCTCCTTCCTGTCGGCGCCGGGCCAGCGGGTGGGCATGCTGGCGGACGCGGCCCGCACCCTGGAGATGCTGGGGGACAAGCGCACGCTGCACGACTGCCAGCAGATGATCATCAAGCTGGGCAGCGGCACCACCGTCACCTCCAGCTAGAGCAGCAGGGGGGCCAGGACGCTGTGGGTGGGCGAGAGAGGGGCGGGAAGAGACCGTGGTGCATGGATACGCAGCAGCACACACACACACACACACACACACACACTGTGTAGATCACAAAAAAATGAAATGAATGTTTAACCGTGATGGACGGTTGCAAACACACACTCGCACCCATGTACAAACACACACACGCCGCCATTTTGATCATGGTGCGTGTTGCGCGCCATAGGCGTACCCCCCCCCCCCCATCCCACCTCATATCTTCTGGTTCATCCGTTCAGATCTGCCCTTTTTTTACCGACAAAATAAGTATTTGGTACTTTATCAGCCCCTATTCATTTTTGTTATTTCATTTACCTAATTCAATGTGATTGCCGGGATTTAGTTCACACTGTTGAATTTGGTTGGGCTGAATTCCCCAGGGAGTGTTGTTGTTGTACTTACACTAGTTGGCCACAGGGAGGTGCCATCGCATCCTTTTGGGACATGTCTATTATTGTCGTTTTGTTTTTTTCTCATCTTAGTTACTGGAGTATTTGGAACAAGATGCGACCCTTGTATGGGCACCTCACTTGATGATGGTTTGCTTGTTCTGAATGCAGGAATGCATTGTTTTGTGTTTTCTCATGGCCCGACCAAAATCCGGACTTTGTACAACTTAGGTGGTTGTATAGATGTAGTCCATTTATCTGCACTAGCCTGGCAAGGCGGATTTTCAAAGACTTATCGATTTTTTTAATGTTGCTTTATGAGGTTATTTGGTTAGTTATTTGGTTGCCCTTTTTCGTGTGTGTGTGTGTGTGTGTGTGTGTGTGTGTGTGTGTGTGTGTGTGTGTGTGTGTGTGTGTGTGTGTGTGTGTTTTTAAACCTATTGGAGAAGTATTTATCTGTATGACTTTAATCTATCAGTATTTTTAACAAATAAGTTAATGTTGTTTTTTTTCCCCACCCTCTGTTATTTTGTAACAGCTTTGTGTTGTCGGGGCAATACAAAATATCTGTCAGTTGACTATTTGCACTATGGCATAAGGAGTGTGCTACTATGATATAAAGCATTGGCAGTATCCAATCACAGCATCTGACAAACTTGTTTAATTACCATCAGTGAAGTGCTGCATCATCTAAACAGTTTTGAAATATTTGCGGTTTTCCAAAGACCTATTGTCTTATCGTACACCTCCCCCTTTGGCATTTCCTTGCATAATGCAGTATGAGATTGTTCTTGTTCACTCGTGTCCTGGTTTCAAATTAACTATATTTGATTGTAGACGACTGTAAAATAGCATTTTTAGAATCCGGTTTTGTTGTCCATCAAATGGTCATTTTATTATTGCTATGTCATTAATCTGCGAGACTGGAAGATTCTTCAATTGAGATGGGAAGGGCGATCTACTACCTGTCGGACCAACTTGTTTTATTCATTCTTCCAGTCTTCTCTTTCTCTGTCTTTCTTTGTTCTCCATGTTAACTGTACATAAATGTTTTTTAACAAATGTTTATAGTCTGTTTTCTACGTGGAGTTGAATCATCAGCTGATACAATACCTTTTATTTGATAGTTGAATGTAACTATAGCAAAGTGTTATATCAAGCTGCAGGGGACGTTGGCCCTCAGCTTGCAGCTGAGCTGAGGGCCAACGTCTAGCCTAATGACAAGGTCAGCCACTGAACTCTGAAGGCACACATCTCAGTTTCTTAAGAAACAGTATTGCCAATAAGAGCCAGCCTGTATGTATGCTATATTGTTAACTTTTAATATACCTTTTGGCAAAGAAAAACAAAAAAACTAGCCTCTTCACTGACATCTCCTCAAAAAAATTGAAAAGGTTTCTTGGGATAAATACATCTCAGTAGAGGGCTTTTCTCATGGGTATTCAGGGAGAACGTGACCTTTAGTAAACATTTTGTTTTTGTACTATGGTGGTGTGACTCTTCCTTTAACGTGCTTCACCTGGTGTATTACTCTGGTTCCCTTGGTGTGGCCGCTGTAGTTTAGTCTTTTTTCTATGAGTGACATTCAGTAAAGACAAAGAGCAGACGGGGGGTCTTGGCAGCATTGAAAGGTGCTGGTATATTTCACATTGGCGTTACAAAAAACATTTCCAACAAAGTGATGCTCGTGATTCCAAATCAACAGACATGTATAGGAAATCAATAAAAACAGCATGCTCCAACCTAAGTGACATTCCCAAAAAAGGTCCTCCTTTTTTTAATGGATTCTTTTAATAACATTTTTATAAGCAATAACATATTCCATTTTATAGAAAATAAACATCTCTAGGAAATACTATACACAATTATATTAGTACATCACATCTTACATTTAAACCGAATCAAATACTTATATACACCATTAAATAATGAGCTTTGTAAAAGAGTTTGGTGTTGAACATTTTTTTTTCTCTCAATGCGCTAACACTTAAATATGTCTCCAGTTGAGATGACTATCCACTGTTACCCTAGACATAGGGAACTGATGAAATGTAGCATGGTGAATGACCATGGCTACATTTGACAAACAAGACATGATGCAAAAAATCTGACTTGACAGTGTGTGTGTGTGTGTAAACTCTTTCTCTGCTATCACAATATGTTGAAATCGATGACGTCATTACATTACAATGACTGTTTAACTATGGGTTTGACATGAGACAAAATGACCTGATTTCCGGTTGGACCCTGCTCACATTCAGGTAGCGATAGCACGTATCTACTGTACACCTTTATGTACGGTACACCTGTACACACGCATTCACAGCGAAATGGGACAATGATACTCATATTCTTATTTTTTTCTCCCATATCGTCATATTTTTGTATATACTATGCTGAATAATAACACAATGTCCGGTATATACCAATGAAAATGAAGTGACTGTATAGTCATTGAATGCACATCAAAATACATCTCCGAACATAAGAGCATTATATTAAAATACTGTCCTTTTTCCTCCCCCTCCTTCCTTACTCCTCGATTTCAGAATATTTAGAACCTGTAAAGCACGTAATTGTATACAATTTCCTTTTTTTATTAGTATTTAATATATTTTTTGTCTTTTTTTTCTTTTTCAACATGTATGAAGATGTGATACATCCAGTGGTTGGCCGCCGTCCAAATTGGAGAAGCTCACTTTTGGTCAGCCTCGTGAACACAATGCACTCACACACGTGTGCAGCGCCGCAGCCATAGAATGACAATCCTTGGATTCTCCCTCACACCCACGCGCCTCTTGGCCCCTCTGACAAGGTGGTCGCAGGGGGCGCTGCAGCTATCCAATCAGGGTCCGCCAGGTGTCTGAATACGATAGTGACCTCATCCGCAGGCTGAACTCAAACACACACACACGTCCACCCATGCACACCACACACACTTCGCTGGGGATTCGTCTGAGCTCCGTCCACTCGGCCCTTGGCGCCGGGATCCTTCGTCTCTGAAGCGTCGCTGCTCTCTCTCTCTTCCTCTCTCTCTCTTCCTTCTCGCTCTTCCTTCTCTCTCTCTCTCTCTTCCTTCCGTTGACGGTTGCAGCTGCCACCCCTCATGCCTTCCAGCGGTCCGGAATAACATTTTTCTCCCCAAACTTCCCCTTCGAGTTAGCAAGGAGAGGGAGAGAGAGAGAAAAGGAATCACCCCAGCTCAGAGGATCCTTACTCTCGTGTTGTTTTTACTTCTGCAAGCTCCTACACCATCCAGCAGTTGGCCCTGGCCCTAGCCTCATTGGCTGAAACACCTTTCAGTCTTTCACACTTGTCAAGCCCGCTGGTCAGGTATATAGAGGGTGGGGGGCACATTGGCAGGATGTCTTGTGTTTTAGTTTAGTTTGATATTTTCTGCCTCGGTGCACAGCTCACACTTGGCTGATGTGAGGGAGGTGCGATGGGCGGAGGTCGGTGGTGGTGGTGTTTCACTGGATTGAGTTTACAGATCCTGGAGAAAAAATAACATACAGGAGGAGGAAAGCTGGTTTAGTTCCACAGATCGAGTCAAGCACAAATCAGAAAACTGCCAAGAAGGGATCAATCTTGCCATGGCATATGCATTAATGTATGCTATATTATCTACAATATTCTATACTGTATGCTTTACATGTGTTGTTGGCTGTTGGCATTACAATGGCAAGATGTGTGTGTGTGTGTGATAGTCTGTGTGGATGTGTGTGTGCAGAGTGCAGACATGAAAGTGTGAGAGGCGATGGATGCAGCCGGCCAGTGAACGGGCTCCTCTGTTCAAGACACACTGTGAACGCCTACTAATTGCACTGGTGTGATGGGGAAGAAGGAGGGTCTCTCTCTCTCTCTCTCTCTCTCTCTCTCTCTCTCTCTCTCTCTCTCTCTCTCTCTCTCACTCTCTCTCTGTTGCTCTCTCTCTCACTCTCTCTCTGTTGCTCTGTCTCCCACACAAATCTCCCTCTCAATCCCTTTTTCTCTCTTGCTCTTCCTTGCTCTCTTTTCACTCTCCCTCGCTCACATTCACTTGATCCCGCAATATAACCCCCCTCACCCAACCCCTCGCAGACACACACACACACACACACCACGTATTATAGCTATTACTCCCTGCCTGGCATTCTTTTTGTATATTTTCTATCAGATTGTCTCTTGCTCCTTGACTCTCTCTCTCTCTCTCTCTCTCTCTCTCAACCTCACTCTCTCAGTCTCTCTCTCTCTCTCTCTCCTCTCTGAACTACCCATCGTCCATACCCTGGTCACAGCGTGCTCACTTTGTTCTCTCTCTCTGTCTCTCTGTGCAGCTCCCTCTTTCTCTGTCTTTCAAGTTCCCCCGGCGTCCTCACTCTCTCTTCTTTCCCAGGAGTAAATCACCCTCTCTTTCTTCTCAGTTTCTCCACCTTGTTTGCTTTCTTCTCTCCCTCTCATGTCCTCTCTCTCTCTCCCTCTCTCCCTCTCCCTATATTCTTTGATGTAACTGCTCTATTTTATGTTCCTATCTATCGCAAAACATCTTTCTCCTCTCTAGCTATCCATCCATTCGTCCATCTAAATTTACATTTAGGGCATTTAGCAGACACTTTTATCCAAACCGACTTACAATAAGAAGTCGGAG
>NC_136944.1:10594182-10604182 GCF_949987615.1 Pollachius pollachius
TTAAATCGTATAATAGGCGTTGCTTCCTCGAGGCTATTAATGATTGCACACCAAGAGGGAAAATGTCTAGAGTTGTTGATACGCACGTGTGGATGGAAGCAGGGGTTAATTTCCTGTTGCACAGGTCTACGCCTGATCCTTTTCATTGAAATATTCTCCATTCGTCTTTCGGATACTATAACTACAGGACCTGCGATACATTGGTGGGTTTTTTCCTCCTCCTCAGTTTCCCCCTTTACCTTTTCCCTCTTTTCTTTTTCTAGTTTCTCTCTCTCCTCTTTCTCTGTCTGTTCACATTCGGCCGCCCTCACCACTGCTTCAATTACTTCCATGGCGTCTTTCATGCCTGGCTTTGGCCCTGGCTTTTTGTGGACCTTCCCAGGCTTACCGGAGATATGCTCTGGTGGGGCCTTTCCTCGTTTCTTGTGGCTGGGGTTTGCCCAGGGTTTCCTTCCTCTCTTGGGCTTTTTGAGGGGCTCTGTGGTGGTGACCTCGCTGGGTGTGATCATCGTATCGGGGCCAATTGGAACTGGAACAAAGGGCTCTGTAGGTTTTGGCGCTGCCTTTATTTCTCTCTCATCCTCTGTGGGTGGTGGTGGGGGTGGTGGATCTACAACCTCAGCACTTGTCTCCTCCACTTCCTCCCCGTCCTCCGCCGAGGCCTGGCCTTTCCTGCGCTTCCTCTTCTGCTTCAGGTGCATCTCGTGGTTGTTCTTAATGGCTCTCTGTTTGGCCAGCCGCTGCGTAGTGACTATTAGGCTCCCGGCTTCCATGTTTATCACAGAGGCGTCTGTGCTTTCCACCAAAGCCCATCTCTTCCTCTTGGTTCTGGCAGGCTTGGTGGCTGATGAGGGTACCCCCGCTGAGGGTTCCTTCAGCCACTCTATCTGGGCCCCTGGGTCTGCTGAGCCCCACACCCTGTCACTCACCTCGTCAACTAGTATCCCTTGACTCTCTATTTGTTCCTCCCCACACTTCTCTTCTGGATCAGTATTATCCGGTCTCAATTCCTCCGGTATTAACAACACATTTCTCACATCTTGTCTTATACCCTGAGATGTGGACTCATCTCGTTTTAACTCTTGCCTTTCCTCTTTCTGAGTTACCTCATTATCAACTCCAACCTCCTCTCCGCTGATATTCTTGTCGCTCACTTCACTGGTTTTCAACGGTCCTTCAACCATCTTATTAACGTCTATCAGAGACGTCTCTGTGCTGTCTATTGCCAACATCTCACTCTCTCCCAAGCCATGTTGAGACGAGACCTTGGATGTTGGGTCCTCAATAAGAGTACTTTCGATATGTGCCATTAGATAGTGTTTCTTAGAGCTGGGAGAAGAAATTTTCTGCACCATTGCCTCATATTTCTGGCCCCTACCTTTGCGTGGCGGTAGGACCTTTGTCTTTGTCCGGCATTGGGGAACCACTGGGGGCAGGTCACTTATGGTGTCACTTTCAACTAAAGGTGGAGCTGTTTCTTTGGTCTGGGGCATATTCAAACTCAAGGTTTTCTTCAGCGGCCCTCGCTTTCTTTTAGACCCCCTGACAACCTTTACCTTGGGTTCATTTGGAGCCAGTTCCAATATGGTGGATTCAAATGGTGGTGGTTTTGGTTTGGGTTTTGGGCCTCTCTTTTTCTTGACCGGCGTTGAGGGAGGTTCAGGGCAGGCTTTTCTTTTTAGACAAGCTAGCATTCTTTCATCAGGCACAGTATCGTGGTGAGGTGGAGTGAGCTGGCCAGGTGAAGATATTGAGATATTTTTGTTGTTTTCATCTGCCATGGGGATGAAAGATTCCAGATTCTGTTCAATACTGTTGAGCTCTTCAATGTTAAGCGAATCACTGGTTTGTATTTCTGTCTGACCTTGTGCAACAATGTGTTCCTCTAGGACTGTTACTTTCTCCTTTAAAGGTTTTTCTATGGCAGGCTTTCTGGATCTTAAAACCATATTTTTATTATCTTTCTCTGATACTTTTGTTTCATCATTGTCTTGTTTAGATGCATTTCTATCCAGGTTTGTTGGAAGCACGGTCGCTTTAAGATTATTTTTGCCATTAGATGGCAGTGTCACTTCTTCCTTTTGTATTATCTTTGCCTTAGATACAGAGCCCTTAGGACGACCCACTGTAGCCTTAATTGTTACAGCATCATTAGGGGGTAAAGCCTCTGCTGAATTCAGTAGCGGTTTAAGGCCCGGTTTTGTACCAAGCTTTAGTACTGGTTTGGATCCAGTTTTAGACCCAGGTTTGGGCCCTGTTTTTTTTTTTACTGGTGACTCTACTTCAAGGGACAGATCGGGTGGAATTGGCTCAGGTTTGAATACAGGTTTTTGAGCAAGTTTAGGACCAGGCTTTGGTCCTGGTTTAGTTCTAGGCTTTGCAGCAGGTTTAGGACCTGACTTTGATCCTGGTTTGGCTCCTGTCTTTGCTCCTGATTTTGGACCTAGTTTGGACTCTGGTTTTAAACATGGTTTAGGCCCTGGTTTTCTCTTTGCGTTGGGCTCAATTTTTGTGGCAATATCTGGTGCATTAAAGGAGCGAGTGCACATTCTAGAACGGAAGCCTTCAGCTAATGATTTGGGTGTCTGGCTCAAAATAGATTCTTGGTGCGCTAAGTCCATTTGATCTGAGAACAAAACAGTTTTGCTCGGGGCTATGCAGAGTTTTTTTTCAGGCAACGGAGCTGCTTCATCCTCCTTCTCCTCTTCTCTCTCTAAGCTCAGCTGGCGTCTGATTCCAACCCCTGACTGCATGACTCTTCTTCTGCTCCTGGCATGCTTACGTCCGAATGCCCGTGGCTGGGCAGATGGGGTGACGGGCTCTGCCTTGGCGGAGGGAGTCACAGCACTGGGGCAGCTGATGCCTGGTTCCATGTCTTCATCACCTTTCTTCGGGGAAGGTGGGGTGTCTGCCCAGGAGGGGGCTGGTGGAAGGATTGACTTCCCAGGCAGCTGGGGGGAGTCAGGCTCCAGAACCCTGGAATCGCTGTGGTCAATATGATCCCTGCTTTGTGCCTTGTCATTTAGAACCGAGAAAACAGGCATTGCAGACTGAGGCTGAGGAACAGTGTCACCGATAGCTGACTCTCTTTCCGAAGCATCCGTTGCTGTTACTGCTGTTGATGCTGCATCTCGGTGGGTAGCTGTCCCCATAGGGTCTGCATCAGTGTGGGTATCAGTGAGCTTTGACCTGCTACAGGCATCGCCATAAGGTACCTCTGGCCCCTCACGATAATGTATGTTTCCCTCAGTCGATGGCTGGCTTATGACCCTCCCCTCCTCCATATCGTCACTAACCTCTGCCGAAACAGGAGGGGAAAGATGTTGCTGCAGCTGTGGTTGTTCCTCCTGTCCTCCCTCATCAGCCTCATCTTCAACCACGTCCTCATCTTTGCTCTCTTTCTTTTCTTCGTTGACTCCATCCAAGGCCTCGACATTGGGAGATAGTGAGTTGCTTTCCGAACTGTCATCCTTCTCTGTGTAATATTGATTCCTTTCAAGGTCACCCCTTGAAATGAACGGGGATGCTTTCAGCGAGCTCTCTGATGCAGTGGGGGACTCAGACTTGAAGGCGTCCAATTTCATATCTCGCTCTATTTGTCCTTTTCGACCAGAGTCAGAGAGAGCAGCTGGAGATTGCTCAACAAAATCTCTTGAATCAGGGTCATATTTATGCTGAATTCCCTGGTACACTGTCTCATCATAGCAGAAGCTTTTCTCTGTCATGCCCTCGTTGATTTTAGTGTAGAGGGCTGGACCCTTCTCATCCTCTGACCATTTGTCTAGCTTCTCATCAATAGAACTGTCCTTTAGGTCGGGATTCTGTTGCAGCGTCACTTCCTCTTCTTCAGCCTGCTTCTCTGTCCATGCCGATTCTTCAAAGTTCTCTTTAACATGTTCACTTATTCGTTGTATATCTGGAGGGGAGTCCCTCTCTTGTTTCAAAGGACTATGGATACTCATGCAGGTAGGAGACCTCTCATCCCCTACACTCTTTGCTGGAGTACTTATGCCATCACTTCCTTGCCCTGATTGATACCTAGGATCCGGGGTAAGGTTTTGGAGACCAGAGTCCCCAGACCTGGTAGACATATCATCTGGGGATGTCATGGAACATGAGGAACCTGTGTCATGGCTGAGTTGAGTGTTGTTGGGTGGCTGTGCTGGACTCCTGCCCTGGCTGCAGTAGTAGTAGCCCCTTTCCAGTTGCTCATCACTGCTACTTGAGTAGCCTCCTTCATGTAACTCCATGGGTAGTGGCTGATGTTGAGGCGTGGAGTATGAGTCTTGCATTGGGCCTCCACCAACCCCACCAACGCCACCACCATCTGGATACGTAGGGCTTTTATAGTCCTCCCCCTTCTTAGATGAACCTACACTGCCAACACTGCTGTTACTTCCACCACTGCTACGCTTGCTGCCTTTCTTGTTGGCCACCAGGGCCTCTGACAGCAGCAGCTGTTGGACATTGTTGGAGATGTTCTCAACCTGAGAGGTGAGGGCGTTCAGGCTCCACAGGCTGGGGTTCGAGAGCAGCTTCTCTGAAAATCGTTCCTTCATGGTGGGACCTTGTGAGGTGGTGGTGTAACTTTGTGATGCCACTTGGGGCACGTTTGGGGAGGGATGTGAGCGTGGGGGCATTAGCATGGTGGCGCTGCTACCTTGGTCCTGCATGGCTGCTGAGGAGGACGAAGACGATGAAGCTGCCCCGGGGGTCATGGGAGGTTGGCCGTACTGAAAAGACTCTGGATTGGTCATTAGTGGGGAGGGGGTGGAGCTATAGGAGGGCGAACGGCCTACAGAGCGTGCTGGAGAGTGACTAGAGGAGGGGCTGCATGTTTGATAATACTGCTCAGGGGATCTGACAGACAGCTCTGACAGACAGTAGTTTTGCTGGGGTTGGCCGTAGTATTTAGAATGAGACTCCTGTGTACTTGGCATAGCCTGTAGCGGCGGCTGGGACTCATACACTCTAGAAGGGGGCTGCTGGTAGCCATAACTGTTTTGGCTTGGTCTGTAGCCTGCCTGTTTCAGACTTGGGTGACTACTCATTTGTCTGCTATACTGTGAATTGGAAGGCATGTTGTAGCCTTTGTAACAGTGGGGCATAGGGCTGCACTTCTCCATGTACGGGGAAGGAGAGGGGGAGTGCTGTGGGTAGTGCAGGTGGCTCTGTGGGTACATGAGTGAAGAAGGGGCTGGGTTAGAGGGGTGGGTCTGGTGGTGGGGGCTTGTGTAGACAGGGTTGGAAGGCTGGTGGCACTGGCCTTGGGAGTGGCCCAGCATGTTCTGCTCCATGTACTGGGAGGAGCTAGGGGTAGGGGGCACGCCAGGCTCCATACGGCCCACCAACTCCTGCTCATACTGGGTTAGCTGGCCTGGGTCTTCCCACTTCTGCTGGATTTGGCCCTCGGCCATATACTGGGCTGAATAACTCCCGGGGCCGATGTGGTTGCTGTAGCCGGAAGGGCCCTGTAGGTGTTGGCTGGGTGGCGGGGGAGGCACTTTGCTTCCCCTGTAAGGCTTCTTTGCCTGAGGGGGCACCGAGCCAACATTTCCACCTCCATTTCCAGCACTGTTGCCCGGATAGCCGGGGTAGGTCTGCTGGCTGTAACAGTCCTTTTGTGCTCCCCCACTTCCTGGGGCTCCGGAGGAGGGCATGCCCGTGGGGGTAGCCAGGGGGTGAGCCTCGTAGCCGGGGCGGGCGTGTTGTTGCTGTCCGGCGCCTGGGCCGGGGTGTGGGCCGGGGCCTGGGTGTGGGTGCTGGGGATGGGGGTGGTGAGGGTGCTGTCGGTAGGTCTCCAGACGGGACAGCTCCTGAGGCTCCGGCTGGTAGCAGCCTGGGTTTGTGTGGTAGCCCCCACTGCGCTCACTGAAGGACTGCATGGCTCTCTTTCTCTCCGTCTGTGGCAGTAGCAGGGGGGGGAAGGGGAAGGAGGGTCGGAGAGAGGGGGAGGGGGGGGTGGGGACCCTGGTGTCAAGGGCATGGATCGGAGGGGAAGGAGGGAGAAAAGTAGAAAGAAAAAGGTTTTAGTGTGGCTCAGACACACACACACACACACACACACACACACACACACACACACACACACAAATAGAAAATTATCATGCTGGAACATCAGTTGAACTCGTCAATTCTCCCCTCTCAAACACGGATACACAATTAATTAGCATAATTAAATTGCACGACATTGGCTGTATTAGTCTGTATGCGCACAAGAATAATTGTATTGTGTGCACATACAGTTTAATTCCTGAACTGTATGTGTTTCTCTGTATGTGACTGAAAAGAGAGAGACAGAGAGCATCTGTGACTGAACAATTTAAAGGGACAATACAAGAAGTAAATACAAGAATAATTAATTTTATTAACTAACCCTTACAAAAAGCTGGATGTCTGTTTGGATACCACCTGTATACTATTTGGCTCTAACAAAATCTATAACTACTCATATGCTAAATATGAAGATGCTCACACCACCACTGCTTTCCGAAAATGACCAAAATCTGACCAATCTCTTTCCATGCGGTGAGTGGGAACATTCTTTACACAGGTGACCACAGCGGCCAAATGTTCCCGCAAGAGCCCACGATTCACCCCTTCTTCTGCTCTATATGCCCAATCAGCCACTCAATGCTACTCAGCCCTGCTTGATTGGTCAGAAACCTGGTTGGGATGGAGGCGGGTGAGAGTGAACCAAAGATTTCAGATATGACTCGATCCAAGCACCATTCATCAAAACCAAGGTCCTAGCTAACCAATCGGGGATTTGTAAACGGTTCATTGGCCTAAAACGAACACAAACTGCCAGCAATAGTCAGATTGGGGGACAAGATAAAACCCTTCTTGACAGTCCATCACCTCTGTGTGTGTGTGTGTGAGTGTGTCTGCGTGGGTGTTTACTTGTGTGTGTTGGTCTGTGTTGTGTAGGTGTCTTCTCTTTTATACACCACTGAGATTCTGTTCTCGTGTGTTTTGGTCCTGTTCATATATGCATGCGTATGTGGGCCTTCAGGGCATATTGTAGTTTGTATTTGCCAATCTGTATGTTTATAAAAGGAAACAGGTGAATATTATGCACGATAGAAAGGGGCTGGGTAACTGCTGTGTGTGTGTGTGTGTGTGTGTGTGTGTGTGTGTGTTTGTGTGTGTGTTTGTGTGTGTGTTTATGTGTTTTTGGAGGCCGTGTTCAACCAGCCCCCAGGAGAGTGGTGCATCCCACCAGACCCAAAGTGTTATTATTAATTGCTGAACACATCACAAGTGTGTATGTGTGTGTGTGTGTGTGTGTGTGTGTGTGTGTGTGTGTGTGTGTGTGTGTGTGTGTGTGTGTGTGAGGGATGGAGAGAAAGATTGTTTGCGTGTATATGTACATTTGAGGAAAGACTATTTTTCATACCTGCAGTATTGTGAATGTGTGTTTCTGTGTGTGTGTGTGTTTGTGTCTGTGGTGTGTGTGTGTGTGTGTGTGTGTGTGTGTGTGTGTGTCACTCTGTATGTGTGTCTCTGTGTGTGTATGGGAGGGGGGCGGGGGGGTGAGATTTCCCTTGAGAGACTTCCTGTCCTCCCTTCTACCCCAATATCTCCTCAGCCTGTGGCAAAGTACAGCTTCACTAGCCCTGGTGTGTGTGTGTGTGTGTGTGTGCGTGTGTTTGCGTGTGTGTGTGTGTGTCTGTCAGAGAATATGTGTTGTACACAATGACCTAAATAAGGTAAGGGACAAGATTCTTCCATGCCAAGCTTGCTGGGCAGAGACATAGTGTGTGTATGTGTGTGTGTGAGAGAGTTTACTTGCATGTATGTGTGTGAAGAAATGGTTGTTTTGTCTCATTGTGGACAGAAACATGATTCGTTTTCATTGTGCAACTCTCGCTGGAAACAATGACACACACACACACACACACACCCACAACCACATACACACACACAAACTGTACTTGCTGCTAGCGGCCAACGCTGTATCACGCCAAGAGCAAAGTGTGCGACGACTCATGCTGAGCTCCCCAAACTGCACCTGTCTGTCCACCTGTCTGTCTGTCCTTCCATCTGTCTGTCTGTCTGTCTGTCTGTCTGTCTGTCTTTCCATCTGTCTGTCTTTATGTATGTCTGTCCATCTGTCTTTTCTTTTCTTGTGTAACTGTCTGTTTGTTTGCCTCCCTGTCTGTTTGTCTGTTTGTGAATGTTCTTACGCACACACACCAACCAGGAAGACAAGCAAACAGTTGACTTGTGTCCTTTCATTTCCCCCCTCACCCGATGGTTGTTTCTCTCCCCTCCTCCCTTCTCCCCCCAGCCCTGTCCCTATGCCCCCTTCTCCCATCTTCCTCCTTGCCCTCTTTCACATCTTTTCTTTTTTTTTCACTTTTTTTTGGTATGAAACATTCTTGCTGAACTGCCACCTCCCCCTATCCATCAACACAATGGTGTCTGTCTGCACTGTGTGTCTGTCTGCCCCTCTCTCACTCTCTCTCTTACTCTTTTGGTAGCTCTCTCACTCTTTAGCCCTCACCATCTCCCTGTGCTGTGCTTTTGATGGAGTGAAAAAAGCAAAAGGGAGAACAGGAAGAAGGGAGGATGCATTGCGGAGGGATAGGAAGAGAGGGACGAAATGTGGAAGAGAGAAGGAATGAGATGGCGGAGAAGTGAAGGAGAGAGCAGAGGAGTGATACAATGTGAAGGAGATGTATGGGGGGGATGAGAATGTGCATGCAAGTGCATGCATGAGTGAGTGTGTGTGTGTGTGTGTGTGTGTGTGTCTGTGTGTGTGAGTGAGAGCGTGCGTGCGCGTGCCAGTGATTTACTGAGAGGGCTTTACACTCTCGACTCCTGGGAAATATGAGCTGCAGCATTCACAAAACACACACACACACACTGCATAAAAAGACACACACACATCGCATGAACACACTTACACACACACACACACACACATACATATATACGTGCACATGTGCACACACACCCACACACACAGCTTAAACGATAAGGAGAGTTTGTGCGCAGGATTGCGACGCAGCCGAGTCCATAATGAGCGAGTCTCTTGCATGCTCTGTGCAGACGTGCATGAGCTGCTGAGCCGGTGATTGATGACTCCGGGTCCCGCCTGCTCCCAGCCTCATCCAGACAGCTGTCCTCATAACCCCTCCCCACTACCGCTAAGCTCATCACTAGCTGCTGGCACACACCAAACAAAAGTGCTGGCTGCTAGCGTACACTAAACATCCCGACTAGCTGCTAGCGTACACTAAACATCCCGACTAGCTGCTAGCGTACGCCAAACATCCTGACTAGCTGCTAGCGTACGCCAAACATCCTGACTAGTTGCTAGCGTACACCAAACGCCACAACTAACTGCTAGCGCACACCAAACACCATCACCAGCTGCTAGGGCAAACCAAACACTACCACTAGCTGCTTGCGCACAACATACAGCCCTGCAAGATGCTGGCGCATGCCAAACACAACCTTTAGTTGTTTAGCCAACTGAACATCACGACTCGATGCTGGCGCACACCAAACACCACTGCTAGCTGCTAGTGCACACCAAACACCGCTGCTAGCTGCTAGTGCACACCAAACACCGCTGCTAGCTGCTGGCGCACACCAAACACTGCTGCTAGCTGCTAGTGCACACCAAACACCGCTGCTAGCTGCTGGCGCACACCAAACACTGCTGCTAGCTGCTGGCGCACACCAAACACCGCTGCTAGCTGCTGGCGCACACCAAACACCGCTGCTAGCTGCTAGTGCACACCAAACACCGCTGCTAGCTGCTAGTGCACATCAAACACCGCTGCTAGCTGCTAACGCGTGTGTGCGTTTGTATTTCTTGAGGTCTCTCTTGCGTGCTTTGGTTCTTAGTGTGAAAGTATGGATGTAGGTAGGATGGATATATGCATCTATGTATCTATGTGTGTATGTGAGAGTGTGTGTTGTATGTGTGTGTGTGTGTGTGTGTGTGTGTGTGTGTGTGTGTGTGAATAAAACAATGTATGTGTGT
>NC_136944.1:10609182-10611682 GCF_949987615.1 Pollachius pollachius
TGGGCAATAGAAACAGTGATTATCTTGTTTTGTTGGTAACTGCGACAATCCATGCATTGTACATGTGTTGTTACACAGACACACACAGACACAACAACTCACCCAAACAGAAACACAAATTCACACACACACACACACACACACACACACACACACACACACACACACTCACGTTTGGGTGCAGCAAAGTGGGCCGAAACCCTACTTGGTATTCCGTCAGAATATTGCAGTTCAGGACCAGAGGGGAACACAAAGTAGGAGCTGGGCTATGCGGGAGGAGGCTGAGACACCAGACAGGAAGGAGATGAGGAAGATGAGGATAGAGAAGAAAGAGAAGTGTGTGATGAGTGATGATGATGATGATGATGATGAGGATGAGGATGAGGATGTTGGTTGAGGGTAATGATGGAGATGATAAACTAAGACTGCTCTAATCTAGATCTAACCAGATCAGAACTTCATGGCTTGAGAAATGGCATGAGTTGTTACATGCCTCTTTCTAGTTATGTAGAAAGCAGAATCCCATAAATGCATTTGAGCTACTAAAAGAGGAGATGGCTGGTAAGTTCAAAAGCTTGGCTTCCTAAAATTAGCTGCAATATCATATTCAGTATATGCCTCATGATGACCCAGTTTAAGACAGTCAAGCAGAACAGCCACACACACACAAACACACACACACACACACACACACACACACACACACACACACACACACACACACACACACACACACACACACACACACACACACACACACACACACACACACACACACACACAGACAAACACACCACAAGTCTCCTTGTATAAGGGTGGACTGGCCCACGGAAGCAAATGGGGGGTGTCTGATCAGGCTGTCACCCCCAAAGGAGCAGATGGTCTGATCCATTTTCACTCTATGCACACACACACAGACACACACACACACACACACACACACACACACACACACACACACACACACACACACACACACACACACACGTGCACACTCAGGAATAAATATGTAAATTGAGTAAACTCTAACAAAATGACTGACACACAAACACACACTCACACGCAGACACACAAACACAAACACACAAACACACACACATACTCACCCAAACAAGTACACAAACACCCAACCAAACGAACGCACACATATTTGCACCTGTTCCCTCTTTGTGCCACATCAGTTCATCTAATTAATGGTGTTTCTCTAATTTTCACTCTCTCCCACATGCACACACACATACTCACACACTCACACACACCCCCACACACCGACAAAAGCACACACCAATACACACACACACACACACACACACACACACACACACACACACACACACAGTCACTTCTCTCACAAACTCTCCATCCTAAGTCATCTTCTGTCCTCTGTCGTCCTCTGACTGTCATAGCCCTTTTTTGCCCTCTGCCTTTACATAGCCTCCGGCACTGCTGTGTGTGTGTTTGTGTGTGTGTGTGTGTGTGTGTGTGTGTGTGTGACACTACATTGTATGTGGGGGGGGACAGCAACAGTTCCTGCTCTGTCACATTGAGCCTCACCCGAAGGTAAGAATGAGAATGACAAACTGTGTAAAATTGTATGAGTGTGTGTGTTTGTATGCTTTTGTGTTGGTGTGTTTGCGTTTGTGTACGTATGTGTCTTCAACACCTCATTGTCAGGCAGGTCAAAGTAAAATCCACACAGACGGAAAGAATGAAACACGGGAGAGGTGGAGATTCCTACAAGCTGAGGTGTCCCACCTGCCTCAACTAGCCATACATACACACACACACACACACAAACACACACACGCACACACAAATTGATACGCACACACTGATACACATGCACGCACACACACACACACACACGCACACTGACCTAGACACGCATGCGCACACAGACACAAACACACGCACAAAGACACAAACACACACACATACACACACACACACACACACACACGCACGCACACTGAACTAGACACATGCACACACAGACACAAACACTCGCACAAACACACAAACACACACACACACACACACACACACACATACAAGCGTACGCATACACAAACCCACTCACACAAACCCATACACACACACATTGAATAGCCTATTTTATACACTGACACTCTACACCGACCCCAAAGAGGACCTGGCTTTGATTAAAGGGAGCCAGAGGAGAAGACGGACAAATAGAGGGAGGAGGGAGAATGCCTGATAGGAAAGAGAGGACAACAGAGAGGTTGTGTTTGAGGGATGGATGAATGCAAGGTTCCTCTGGAATAAAGCAATTAGAGGGCAGGGGGGAAACAAAGACAACAAAGGCCTTACACAGTGCTTTTAGAGGGATAGTAGCTGTAGTGTGTGTAGTGTGCATGTATGTGTGTGTGTGTGTGTGTGTGTGTGTGTGTGTGTGTGTGTGTGTGTGTGTGTGTGTGTGTGTGTGCTGAATTCAGGATTCTATAATAGGCCGATGTGCTGTGCTCTTTTCTTCCAGGGC
>NC_136944.1:10616682-10619182 GCF_949987615.1 Pollachius pollachius
ATATGAACAGTAGTGACAAAAAATTGTGTTAAACATAAAACAGACTTTGGACTAACTCTTCAATTGTACGAAGTAAGAGTGAAACATTGGTTAAAAGCAATACAGGATGGTACTCTGAATTGTGTGTGTCTTTCTTCTGTGATATCGGTGTATGTGTGCCGGATTTTATCAGTTTGCTTGATAATATCTAATAATAATAATAATGGATTGAATTTATAAGGCGCTTTTCTAGACACTCAAAGACGCTTTTTGATTTTTAGTGTACTACACCATCACCACTGTGGTTTGTCAACAGGCTAGAGTCCAGGTGTGCAGGGAGCAGTGCTGGTCCATATGCCTTTGAGTGACTGGCACTGAGATGTGTGTGTGTGTGGAGGAGGGGAGGTTATATTTTACCTCATCTCCACCCCATACGGCCTGAGCAACCAATGGACCTGAGAGATATCGATGAACTCTGAGGATGTAGAAGGCACTAAAGAGGGGTTGAGCAAAATGAAAGGGGCATTCATTTCCGAGCTAACAAGCTTGTTTTCTCTTCTGCGTCGGTCTCACTCATGCCATCGCATGTCCATCAATTGGATTTTTAAGTCTTGGCTAGGCTAATGTCTCCAAATGGCCTCCCGGACAAATCAGCCACGTCTAACTTCCAGCTAACTTCCTCTTCCCGGCTAAGCGGCTCGTCTTCTGCCAGAGCCCCGAGTGTGCTCCAAAGGGAGTGTGGATATGCACTTTTATGATTATCTCTTGTCACGCTGGAACAAATGAGATCCATCAAAATCATGCGTTCGCATAGCTAAGCATCCCCATCTTCTGGCATTAAGCCACCCTCACTAAGACCCAGGCATGGAGAAATGTGTGAGTGTGTGTATGTGCAATGAGAGGACCTTGGGGGTCATTGACGACACACATACACACACACACACACACACACACACACACACACACACACACACACACACACACACACACACATACACACACACACACACACACACACACACACACACACACACATACACACACACACACACACACATGCACACACACACACACACACACACACACACACAAACAGTAGACACAAAACTAACACAGATGATAACTTTACCGACAAACATTCTTTCTCTCTCACTCTCTCTCTGTCTCTCTCTCTCTCTCTGAAGCATTATCTGGATCAAGAGAGCTTGGCGTTTGCCATCAGTATTGTAATCACACACAACTAAATATGCACTCATGCACTGACAAACAGGCTACAAGTACACAAAAGAACATACACACCCAATGTAACACATATTGGTTATAATGATACACAATGCAAACACACAAACACACACAAACACACACACATTCAGGGACGCCCACACAACAGGCATGTACCAATACACATATTCCGTGAAGCATGAAATGCGATGCTGCCACTGTTTGGTGCTGTGTTTCTGTGCAGATGTTCTCTACCAATACACACACACACACACACACACACACACACACACACACACACATCGTGGACAGATAATAGGCTTGGATCTGACATTGACACACATTGCATATGTTTAGAAAGAAGCTAATTATTCGAACCATCCATCGATCTCACATTTCAATTCTTATCTGCGCTAACCAGCACCTAGCAACCCACGGCCTATTAGCGGCAAGCTATCCGGTGCCCCTAGCAACACGGTAGGCTACTTGGAGGCTGGCCAGAAAACCACATAGAAGCATACGTTCTATCATAGGAAGGCGCTAGCCTCATGACTTAAAGCTAGCCTTGTTCAGCTTAGCACAAGGGTATACTTTTAAATTCCTCATCCAACAAGCAAGCTGGGAATGGTTGGTCCACTATCTTAGTTTCGCCATATTGATGCCATAGCTAAGCTGGCATCAGAGCTACCGAGGCGTTGATCCTGGAGGTAATTGACCAACTGTCTCCGTCCTTCATTGCCCTCTCCGTTCTTCCTCCCTGTCTTTGCCCCGCCCCCGTCTTCCTCCTCCTCCGCCTCACATCCTCACCCCATTCCTTATCCCTCCTCCCTGCAAGTTCATACCTGTCTCATTTGCATAGGACACCTCATTTGCATACATATGGGGTAAAGAGAACGGGGATCTTGTGCGTGGTGGGAAAGAGGCGGGGCAGGTGGAGAAACGCAAGCAGGCAGGAAGTCTGATGGAAATAAAAGAGAGAGGAAGCGAGAGAGAGAGAGAGAGAGAGAGAGAGAGAGAGAGAGAGAGATTGAGAGAGAGCATTGCACACACATACTCATATGGTCTTGCTCAATACGTTTACATGCACCACTTAATCCGATTACAGCCATAGTTTGACTGTGCTCCTCAATTGACAACTGCAAATGTCCGAGTATACATGGTGGTGAGAGAATCGATTAATTGGCTGAAGCATGTCATACCCTGGCAAAATAGATGGCGCTGTACCCATTTCAACCAGTGGTAATAGAGCCACCGGCTGACCTCTTTACCTCACCACCACCAGTTTGTGGTGATGTTGTTT
>NC_136944.1:10627854-10630354 GCF_949987615.1 Pollachius pollachius
CCCGCCTGTCTGACTATCCTGCCTGCTCCTGATCCCCGCCTGTCTGACTATTCTGCCTGCCGATCCTGAATCCGAATAAACGATTGACACTGTTCCACGCTCTTCGCCAGTCTGTGCACTTGGGTTCAGCCAAACCCTCACGTTACACTGGTGGTGGTGGTGCGACAGCATCTAGAACGGTATGTTAATGGAAGATGACTCTGCACTGCTCTGATGTTAATGGTCATAGTGGTAATTTTAAATGCTTTCTATTCCTTTTTCAGTCTTTATCTGTGGCTCTATCTTCTTACATCGTCCCTCTGTTTTACATAGAGGGTCTGAATGGGAATTATACTCACACACACACGCGCACATGTACAAACAGCCCGGTTGAGTGTGTCGAGCTAATGGTGGCTGGACAGAGCGACAGCGTGGCAAATGGACTCATGGGAGATTTTGATAATTAACTTTCCAATGAAGTGGAGGAGAGGGAAGGAGTGTCTGTGGTTGTGCCTCGTTTGTGTGTGTGTTTGAGTCTGTCTCTCAATGATGCATACACATGACAATTATTGCATACTGCATGAATGTTAATGTGTGTTATCAGAGGATATTTTTGGGCTGTTGTCTGATGAGACGAGTTGGCGAGTATGCATGGTGGTTTACTGGTGTGTTTTTGTGTGTGGGATAACGTGTGTATATTGTTTGTGTACGTCTCTGTATATTGATGTGTATGTGTGTTTCAGTATATATCTGTAGTAGTGTGCTTGTGTGTACGGATTCTGCGTGTGTCTAATCATGTAATGGGTGTGTCTATGTGCGTGTCTCTGTCTATGCGTTTCCGTCTGTGTGAGATTTGTGTGAGTGTGCGTGTGTTTGTATTGGAGTGTATGTGTACAGGTCTCCGTATGTGTTTCTGTGCTTGCACGTGTTTGTGCATTAGTGTGTTTCTGTGCGTGTGTGTGCGTGTGTGTGCGTGTGTGTGTGTGTGTGTGTGTGTGTGGGAGATGATAAGCACCTGAACCCTAGGGGAGTGTTCAGATTTCCCCTCACGTCTGGTGAGACCAGTCCAATCACTGCACCAGAGAGACGCCTGCCCTGCATACTGAGTAGCTCATTTACCTAGCAGCATACCGCCCCATGGACACACACACGTGTTTCTTCTGTGTGTGTGTTTGCATTCGTGTGTGTGTGTGTGTGTGTGCGATTGTGTGAGTGTTCGTGTGTGTTTGTCAACGTGCTGTCATGTCTTCAAAACTGTGTATGTGGGTGTATTTTGTGAGGCTCTGTCAACACACACACACACAAACATATTCATGCAAACACACACACATATACATGCAAACACACACACATACACACACACACAGAGGGGCATGTGTGGATCTGATTGGCTGAGCATATATTAAAATTAAGAAAAGTAATAACAAAAAAATGTACAAATGTTACTGTAGTAGGAGGCTGTATCATGCTTAGTTCATCCGAAAGTTATTTGGTGGTATTCTAGAGACCTGACCCTACACACCTTGTCCTTAATGAGGCATCTTTATTCACTGTGAGTCGTTAAGGATTCAAGCGTCCGGTGAATGACTTAATAGTCAATCAAGTTTTTTGGAATGCACATCGGTGCACACACTGTGATTTAATAAAAGGATCATATTGTAAAGGAATGTAAAGTTGTCGTTGAAATTGTTTGTATAAAGCTTTCTATTGCAAATACAGCCGCTTGAGACTACTTTGGTGTTTTGTAAATATAATTATCAAAAAGGTACATTCCAAATTGTACAAACTCTTTAAAAAACAACTTAGTGTGTGTTTTGTCTCTGCTATTTTCCTCTCATTGCTATTAGTTTGGGATAGGCACATTAGGGAATGGAGAGAGAGAGAGAGCGAAAGTGAGAGTATCAAACAGGATGAGCAGGAGTGGTCCTCAAGGATCGTGAGGGCAAGCGGCCGGCACATATTTATTGCCGACAAACACACACACACACACACACGTGACTCTGACCGTGTGTTTGTGTGCGTGTGCGTGTGTGTGTGTGATAATCTTCTGCAGTGGGTCATTTGAATACAAGAGTGAGATGGGGTTGGAGAGGCGTAGGTAGCAGTGTAGTTTAATCAATAGTAGCCATCCCAGAGAGGGAGGGAGGAGGGAGGGGGGAGCCAATATATGGGAGGGAGGACTGGAGGGATAGATGGGGTGGATGGGAGGATGAAGGGAGGGAAGAGAATAAGTGAGAGAGGGAGGGCCGGGATGAGAAGGAGGAGGGAAATATGATGAGATATGCCCATCCTGTGTGTGTGTGTGTGTGTGTGTGCGTGTCTGTGTGTATGGTTCTGTGGTTGTGTGCCTGTGTACGTCACGTGAACTAAGAGTGTGTTTGATTGAACCAAGCCTAAGTGGCCCTTTTTGGCTTTCTGCACTGGTTTATCTACAAAATGTATCAAAAGAGGAAGAGTATACGTGTGTGTGTGTGTGTGTGTGTTAGAGTGTTTCAACATCTATTATTTGGCTTTTGATACT